>NC_043714.1:4677694-4711724 GCF_006229205.1 Suricata suricatta
CCCCCCCCCCCCCCCCCCCCCCCCCCCCCCCCCCCCCCCGCCTGTCCGCACCTGCCTTGGCCTCTCCCTGCCTCCCCACCACCAGCCCCGTACCCTGGACACCTAATTTCTACAACAGCTCTCTCCATTCACTTAGATATTCATGCTTGTGCTGTTTTTATTCCTACCAGCCCACCTCTTTTTCATCCTTTAAATCCCTGTAAAATGTCACTCCGGATCTCCTCTAGGCATTCACCATATGCTGCCTTTAGTTTATTCGAGTGCATTTTTAGAGGAATACGTACAACTTCTGATTCTTCTTTAGGTCTCCAGGGTGCTTAACCTGAACACTTGCTTGTCGTGTGTACCCAATGAGCACTTGTTTAATTATTTCCTACTTCACCACCCTAACACGCAAAGTGGGGCATCAGATACGAAGCGTACAGCTTCTACCATGACTGAGTAAAGGATCAGGTGTGCCCCTCTGCTTTAAGCAGCCAGAAAACCACACTCAGAACACGGGAACTCACAATATTCAGAGTGTGCACCAGGTATGCAGTGCTTTGAACACTGATGGAAGGGACACAAACAAGAGGTGCTTTACAAAGCACAGTGCAGGACCTGAGAGTTTGTCTTCGTTGATAAGACACCAGTCTTGGGCGGGAGGATAATGTGAGTGGAATTCCTCAGGCAGCATCTCAGAAGGAAGAGAGCCTGTCAAAACACATAACACTCGGGGCGCCTGGGGGGCTCAGTCAGTTAAGTGTCTGACTTCAACTCAGGTCATGATCTCATGCTTTGGGGTTCAAACCCCATGTTGGGCTCTATGCTGAAAGCTTGCTAAGAGCCTGGAGCCTGCTTCAGATTCTGTGTCTCCTCTCTCTGCTCCTCCCTGCTCATACTCTGTCTCACTCTATCTCTCAAAAATAAATAAATGTATTTAAATAAATAAATAAATAGAATTTTTTTTAAAGTAAAAAGGTAACAAGTGTTGGTGAAATATGGAGAAGAGGGAACCACTGTTCCCGACAGTAGTACACCACTGCTGGGAATATAAATTGGTGCAGTCATTATAGAAAACATTATGAAGGTTCCTCAAAAATTGAAAACTGGAACTACCATATGATCCACCAATATACTTATTATTTATCCAAAGGAAATGAAAGCACTATCTCAAAGAGATCTCTGCACTCCATGTTCATTGCAACATTATTCACAATAGTCAAGATCTAGAAACAACCTAAGTGGCCATCAACAGATGAATGCACACAGAAAATCTGATCTGGATAGATAGATAGATAGATGATAGACCATTTATGACAACAAAGATGAACCTGGGGGACATTATGCTAAGTGAAATCACCCAGACACAGAAAGACAAATGTTTCATGATCCTACTTTATATGGAATCTTAAAAAGTTGGACTCATAGTAACAGGGAGTAGAATGGTGGGTACTAGAGCCTAGAGTGTGGGGATAATGGAGAGATGTTACTCAAAAGGCACATTAAGTTACATAGATAGATATACAGTTATAAGATTAATACATTCTGGAGACCTAATGTACAGCATGGTGACTATAGTTAATAATATACTGTATCCTTGCAAGTTGCCAAGAGACTAAGTCTCATATGTTCTTACCACAGAGGAGGAAAAAGACAACCATGGAGGTGATGGCTATGTTAATTAGCTTGATTGTGGTAATCATTGTGGAAATGAGTAATAGGAAATCTCACTAAAATGGAGTCAGGAGTTTGTGGGGGGGGGGGAGCTCTCACTCTCTACCACTTGTAGTCCATTGCAAATCCAACAGAAAGAGAGGGACTTCACCTTAGTCAGACTTGACCTTTCCCATGGATACTACTTGACTACCTCAGCCAGAAAAGAAGACACTTTCCTCATCCCCAGCACAACTGGTTAGCCAATGAGAAACCACCATGCTTTGAACTCTCAGTTTACTCCAATGGACTTTAGTTCGTAAAGCCTTCTCATACCTGTGAGAAGTAAGCCCACCAACCCAACTAAAGGAGGGCTGTGGAGGCTCAGGGCGTGGTGAAGGGAGGCTTTAATCAACGTTCTTGCAAGAGCCGGTGTCTGATGGGCAGACATACTGGGCAGTTACAGCAGACAATTTATCCCCTAGCATGAAGCCCCGCCCCTGGTTCCTCACTGGCTGAGAACTACAGAGCTCACAGCCTTACACCGAAGTTGCCTATGTCCATGAAAGGCAAAAGGCAGTCTAACTGGAACAAATGTACATTTCCTGAGGTGATGCAGAGAGACGTTCAGTCCCTTCTTTGCTCTTTGGCGCATGCTTATTGCGAAGCCAGTGAAAATAAGCCTGTGAAACAGAGAAGGGAAAAAGAACAAGGGAGTGGAGTATCCAAGGGTTTGGGATTCCATTCTGGGGGGACGGGGGGTCATATATATTTATAATGGGTTGTAAACATACTGTTAACTAGACAGCACAGCTTATGTTTGGTATTTCTGAAAATGATTCATCTCCCTTGTCTCACACCAACTTACCCCTTTCTCCTAAAAACAAAAGGCTTACTTCTCTTTTCTTCCTGGACTTGACTGTGCTTTTGCCACAGCTTGTCTGTCCCAGTTTGCAATTCTCTTTTACTCCCAAACACATCTTTAGCTGGTACAATAACTGGTAGTTTTACTTTTAAGGTTAACATAATTTTACAATGTATATGTATGTCAAAATATCACGTTGTATGCCTTACATATATATAATCATACTTCAATAAAGCTGAGAAAAATAGCAGACATAAAAGATAGAAATATGATCCACAACTAGGAAATAAATTAAGACTCAGAAATATCAGTGATGATGAGATTAGCAGATAAGAATATAAAACAACTATTATAAATATGTTACTTATATTCAGGAATCTAGAAGAAAACATGAACATAATTTAGTGAGAGACAGAAAACATGAAAAGGATCCAAAAAACAACTTGTGGAGATAGAAAAAAATATGCTGGATGTATATAAAGGGTATTATTACGATAATTTTTCAGTGTATCATTCTAACCATTGAATATAAGTCATTGGATCATCTTCATTCATAAACACAAAGGCTTTTTAGTGGCTCAACAAAGAAAACAAAACAAAACAAATTGTTAGTGATATTTTTACACTGGAAAGTCCTGGCCATCACTGTGCCATGAAACCTAGATGTGCTCCAATTTCGGGAACACTGATGCTATGGATTATTGAGGCTCGCTTGACAATGTACATGTCAGAATCCACGAGTTTAATTAAAGTTATGATGCGAACAAAGAGTGTCCATTAGATGAGAAGAATTCGGTCTTGGCAAGTGATATTTGCATCAATTTGCTTAATTAGATCAGTACTTTTAAAACAGTTTGTAAAGCATAGGATTAAAGGCCTGAATTTCAAAGGATTTAGCAGAAGCCACAATCATGGTTTCAAACAAATCATCTGCAAGAAATTGTAGGCTGAAAATAGCAATTAGCAGCCCACAGAAAAAATTTTAATGGAGACCATTTCTATCAATTGAATAACCATGTATAATATGGCTTGGCATGAATCACTGATAACTTAACCTTCACCAAATTTTTCAGAGTGGAAGCAAACGGTCCCTTTTGTTTATTTCAGACAGATTTCAAACAAAAATTAATCCCAGGTGCAAAAATATTCTGTGTCATTCTGGCTTTGGGTGAAAGCAACAAAGGAGACAGGGTTGGCAAAGCCCAGTCCCAGCCTTACCGCTTGTATTTGCATTTGGTCCTAACCTTACTTCTCCATCCTCATGTTTTAAATAAGTGAATACAGTCCCTTGATACATGGAATCAGTCAGTAGCCACTGACTGATCATAATTCAAAAGTTATAATTCAAAAGTCCACTGAAATAGGAATTTCATTCCTCTTCCTGAAAGAGAAAATATTTAGGGGGAAAATAATTACATGAAGAAGGTAACCAATTATTATATTTCCTGATCTTACCAATATAGGGAACCTAAAAATAAACAGACTCAAAGGAAAAGATATCAGATTTGTGGTTATGGGCATGTGGAGGAGGGAGGATTTGGAAGAAGGTGGTCCAAAAGCACAAACTTCCGATAATAAGATAAATAAGTATTAGGGATGTAATGTCCAAGATGGTGATATGGTTAACACTGCCACATGATATATTTGAAAGTTGCTAAGAGAGTGGATTTTAAAAGTTCTTTTCACAAGAAAAAAAGTTGGGGGGAACTATATGAGGTGATGGATGTCAACTAAACTCACTGAGGCGATCATTTTGCACTATGTGGAGGTCAAATGGTATGCTGAACATTTTTAACTTATTCAAGTTGCATCTCAATTATACCTTAACAAACTAAAAAATAAAAATAGCTAAGAAGTTGTAGTGAAGTCAGGGGGTTAGGGGAAAAAGAGAAAGGAGTCAAAGAACAATGGAAGGTCCTCATGCCTCATGAGGAACTGGCCATTTAATCTGTGGGCAGTGAGGCATCCCTGAGAGGCTTGAGTAGAGAAATGTGCACATCTGGCTTCACTTTATCAGAGTTACTCCAGCCACTGTATGCAGAACCCACCTGAGGATAAAGGTAGAATGCGAGGAGCGCCTAGGAGGCTACCGTCATAAGCCAGGCAGAGGTCCAAGTGGCTTGGGCCAACTGGTCACAGGGGTGGGGGAGCTGCAAAGATGCAGGATTGGGAGAGGGGACTACAGTGAAGAATGACACCCACGTGCTGGACCTGAGAAACTCGAAGAATGAAATTATCACTTACTTATAAAGGAAGACCAGATGAGCAGAAAGTTTTAGAGGGAAGCTCAGTTTGGGACATGTTGATGTATCTTGGGTAAATGGATCTAGAGGTTGGGGAAAGATACAGGTTGTAAATACAAATTTAGGAGTCAAGGATATAGACATGACACTTTAAGCCATCAGATGAGATTGAAATCCCCCAAAGAGTTAAGGTCAATGAAAAAGAGTGATCAACTATACTAAGTTTTTCTGATTAGAAAGATGAGAGATCCAGAACTGACGACTGCAATTACGCAGATGGTGGCCATTTGTGAGGTGCCGTGTAGATGTCAGGAGACAGAAATATCTTTTCAAGTTTATGTATTTATCACAGAGAGAATCCCAAGCAGGCTCCACACCAGCAGCACTGAGCCAGACGTGGGGCTTGAACACACAAACCAGAAAATCATGACCTTAACAGAAACCAAGAGACAAACGCTTAACCGACTGAGCCACCAGGTGCCCCTGAAGCAGACATCTAGTGCTAGTGTTGGGCTAGTTCAGCCTACCCAGTCACCATGTACAAGGACAGGGCTGTGAGGGCCGAGGCTGGAAGGTGAGCAGGGTCTGTGCTCACTCAGGCACTCCGATCCACACCCACAGGACGTGCGTGTCTGGGAAGAGGTTACACAGTGCAGTGACATGCCCCGGGTTCATTTTAGAGCAACGTCTTGCCAACAACATGGAACAAGGTGCGGCAAGCTGCTGCAGGGCAAACGTGTGCATGCAGATAATAGGCACGTTCTTAACATGTGTAATATGTCCAGGTTGAACTGGAGAAACTCACTTTAAGGGTCCTGGTTTTACTGACTGACCAGTATTGACCCATATAGGTAGGGACATCTCTACGCCCCTACTTGGCAGGAAGAAGGTACAGAAGATGAGACCTTCCGCCTTCAACAATCTTAAAGATTCAAGGGTGAAGATTGTTCAGGGGGGATATGATGAGGGGCCATAAGGCAAGCTGAGGGTCAAGCCCAAGCTAGCACACCTCGCTTCCCCCACAAAGTGCAATATGTGTAATATTCCTTGGGAGCTCATGGCTGTCCAAGAACCAAGAAAAGGACAGAAAACAGATGGCTAATCTGTTAAGAGTCTCCATCAGTTTACAAATATCTGAGTACAATTCCAAAAAAAATTTTTTTAAGGGCAATCTTATAAATAGCCTAAAGTCCAGGAATTCCCTATGGTCTTAATGGTAATGCTTTGCTAGAAGGAAAGACAACCTTAGCTTGACAATAGCAAGGCTTCCAGTAATCTTTGAGTCTTTGGTCTATGGAAATCCCTTTAAGAAACTTCCTTGTGACTTTACCTCCCCCAGCTTCATAGCATATAACCAGTCACCCGTCCCAAGCCCAGAGCAGCTCTTTCTGCCCACGGGTCCTGGCCTGGTGCATTAATAAAATCCCTTTTTCCACATCCCCCCCAAAAGAGTCCTCATTTTATTTTACTTTCTTCCCACAGATTTCTTCTATTTAGCATTTCATTTCAGACAATAATAAGTTGCCTCAAGGATTTTAGCGGTGCTATGATTTTATTATCTCTTAGAGACACCTAAGGCCTTTCTGTCCCTGCTACACCTACAAGGCTACTGTTTTATTGGCGATTAGCATCAGTCAGAATGAAAACAAAGATCTTTAATGAATAGGATTTTACTTTCCCAAAACTGATTTACATTAAACTACTCAGGGATACATGTGTATATATACAGTAGAATCCACCTATTTAAAAAGCTGTCTTCCTTTCTTTTCCTTCACCAGGAAAACAGCATACTTTTACGGAGCAAAGATAAATTTTGTCTTTAAAATAAAAACCAAGATCTCAATCTTTTAATCCCAGATGACTTTGTCCATGAACAGACAATATATATTTCTTTCAATATTTTTCCTTTTTTAAAAAATGTTTATTTATTTTGAGAGAGAGCATACACATAGGAGGGAGGAGCAGAGAGGGAGGAGCAGAGTGGGAGCAAGAGGATCCCAAGCGGGCTCCAGGCTGTCATCACAGAGCCTGACACGGGGCTCGATCCCAGAAGCCATGAGATCAAGACCTGAGCCAAAACCAAGGGTTGGACGCTCACCCAACTGAGCGAACCAAGTGCCCCAACATTCCTTTCAGTCTTAAGTAATATGTCACTGTGACTGTCTCAGGGCAGCTCATGGTGCTCTTAAGAATTGCTGATAGGGGCACTTGGGTGGCTCAGTCAGTTAAGCGTCGGCTTTGGCTCAGGTCATGATCTCACGATTAGTGGGTTTGAGCCCTGCATCAGGCTCTGTGCTGACAGCTCAGAGCCTGGAGCCTACTTCAGATTCTGTGTCTCCCTCTCTCTCTGACCCTCCCCTGCTTGTGCTCTCTCTCTGTCTCTCAAAAATAAATAAAAATATTAAAAAAAAGAATTGCTGATAATTAAAATGGACTGAAGCAATTAATAATTATGTATTTTAAAGTTATAAAAATGTGACACAAACTCTATGCCTGGAAGAGTTATGATTCATGATTGAAAGAATATGCCGTTACTAAAACATTAATAAAACATAATAATGTTGTCACTCATGCCTCAAGAAGTCTTCGACTTAAATCTGTATGTTTAGAAAGCAATTTAATGGACTCTATTTCATTTTATCCTCAGAAAAACTTTTGTGAAGAAGATAGTATTACTAGTCTTACTTTCTCCGTGGCAACAGGAGGAAGGGGAAGCCATTTTCCACCTGATAGATTTTTCCCAAAAATTGAATCTCTGAAAGAGCTCAAGACAAATGACACTTCATGAATCTCAAGATGTAATACAGTAAGAACCACAGCAACTGCTGGGAAAAGCCCCGTGGAGAACAAGGAGAGTTGTTGTCATACTCAAGGATCACCCTAAAACTAGCTGTATCCCCTCCCACCAAAAATATCCTTTATTCTCTTTAAAGGGTGTTAGCATTTTGATAATTGTCTCTATTATCCATTTGGCTTGGCCTTCCCTTGATGACACACGTCCAGGTGACATAAGAAAAAATGGAGATTGCATTTCCTTAATGAGAAGAGAGAGGCTGGCTTGGTGCACCTGCTCCATTGATCAAAGAGTCAATAAGCCAAAGAGCAAAAACTTGAAGAGGCAGCTGGACTCATGTTGCAGAAGAAAAAGTCAACTTGTGAAAGTGTAAAAAACACCCACTCATATCTACCCATGGTAGCTTCATCCAGATGACAGGGTGGAGACAGAGCAGGTGACAAAACAGAGACGGGGCAGTGCCCAAGATCCAACAGGACCGTTTCTTCTTTATGCCGCACAAACCTCATTTGTCTTTAAGAAAACGTATTCCCGAAGCATTTGATAATGTTTATTAGCTTCAGAAAACATTAGCTATGTTTCTAAAAGATGATCTTTTTCTTTCTTGTTTCCTCTCGTAATTTCTATTTATGCCAAATAAATTGCCATAGTTAGCAAATTGCCATAGTTAGTAGAAGTGTCTCCCAAATATTTCCTGGAACATTCTTAAATTTAAAAAAAATTATTCTTTGTCTGAAATTTATATTTAATCAGACATCCTATATTTGATCTAGTCACCATTCCAAAAGAACTAAAAAAGAATCTCATGCAGGGATTTAATTCCTCTACTCATTAAAAAAAAACTTTTTAATGTTTATTTATTTCTGAGAGAGAGAGATGAAGTGCAAATAGGGAAGGGGCAGAGAGGGGGAGGGGAGACACAGAATCCAGAGCAGGCTCCAGGCTCTGAGCTGTCAGCACAGTACCTGATGCAGACCTGGAACTCACAAACAGTGACATCACGACTTGAGCCCAAGTGGACCACTTAATGGGCTGAGCCACACAGGGGCTTCTACCCTTAACATGTTATTTTTGAGAGACAGAGAGAGATAGCACAAGCAGGGGAGGGTCAGAGAGAGAGGGAGACACAGAATCTGAAGACAAGCTCTAGGCTCTGAGCTGTCAGCACAGAGCCCAACCAGGGCTTGAACCCACAAGCTGTGAGATCATGACTTGAGCAGAGGTCGGATGCTTAACCCACTGAGCCACCCAGGCGCCCCTTCCTCCACCCATTGAATGCACCCATCTGGCATTCTAGTTATCTGTAAAGCCTGTCTGAGAAGCACTTTAGTGAGTGAGAAAACTTAGCCAAATCTATAGGCATCAGAGGAGCTTTTCATCCCTCTTGTTACCTCTTAGAGACCTTTCATTTTACTTCATCGTGTCGTCCCAAAAGAAAACACAGTTACTCTTCTAACACCTGTCTCCTGGTTTTATTGTTTCAAGACTCAGAGGCAGTAACGGCTCACTGACTGGAAGCTGTTCTCTCGGCTGCATATCAGCAATCCCCAAAATCGAAGGGGAGTTTGCGTCTTATACGTCCACTTAAAGGTGCTTTCTTTAGGAGACGGTTGCTATTCCCTCATAAACTAGAAAGTTAAATTTCTTTTTATCCCTATTACACAGACCAAAAAAATAGATATCGCAGCTAAAATCACTATTTCTGAAATCCCACTAACACAACTTCCTTATCTTCAGCATATTGCTCACGTAGTCTGATCTTCATTCTTCTCTTGCTCACTGTTTTAACTTTCAATAATATATGCTTACGCTCCATTTCTTGATTTTCTAGTGTAAGATTATTTCTCTTGACTCCCTGCCATGAAAGACCAACAAACTTGCATATTACAATTCCTCCACCTCATCTCCCGCCCTTCTTTTTCTATGTTTGATGAAATAAAACATTATTTTATGTACTTGTTGCTTTAATTGGTGGTATGCTTCAATAGCTCTTATTTGATAGATGTGCTTAAAATATCATCTTCTGTGTCCTTATCAGGTGGTGTAAGGAAAGACTTCGCCTCCTGTTCTTTGTCTTTCCCAACCCACTGCCTGCTCGTCATAGGTTCTATTCTTACTTCTCCATCGTGGAGATGTACGTTTATATTCAGTCCTGCTTCCAGAGTTCTTGTGAATATTTAGCCTTAATTCCATTTTAATGTTTTTTTTTTCTTTTACCTCTTGTTTGGCTAAATGTCTTCATCAAGTAGTTTTTCAAGAAAAACTCATACTATATCTTCTGGTTTTTTTTTTTTAAATTTGATTTATTTTTGAGAGAGACAGAGAGAGACAGCATGAGCAGGGGAGGGTCAGAGAGAGAGGGAGATACAGAATCTGAAGACAGACTCCAGGCTCTGAGCTAGCTGTCAGCACAGAGCCTGATGCAGGGCTTGAACCCATGAACCATGAGATTATGATCTGAGCTGAAGTCAGATGCTTAACCGACTGAGCCACCCAAGCACCCCAATCTTCTGGGTTTTTGAATAGCTGGAAACATCTGTCTGTCTCTTGCCTTTACACTTGAATTATACTTGAACTGAACTCCATGAAAAATTCTTTCCATAGGCATGCTTCAACATGTCTCAAATATTTCCTCACATTAAAAAGTACCTTGGAGGCATCTGGGTGGCTCAGTGGGTTAAGTGTCCAACCTCAGCTCAGGTCATGATTCACATTCCATGAGTTCAAGCCCTGCCTCTGTTGCTGACAGCCCAGAGCCTAGAGCCTGCTTCAGATTCTGTCTCCCTCTCTCTCTCTGCCCCTCTCCAACTCACACTCTGTCTCTCTCTCAAATATAAATAAACATTTAAAAAAAATTAAGGGGCACCTGGTGGCTCAGTCAGTTGAGTGTCTGACTTCATCTCAGCTCATGATCTCAGTTTGTTTGACCTCACAGAGGCTCCAGAGCCTGAGCCTTCTTCGAATTCTATGTCTCCCTGCCTTTCTGGCTCTCTCTCTCTCAAAAAATAAAAAATAAACATTAAAAAAATTTTAATTGCTTTGTGGTCTGAACCCAATATGGCCTTTCCCCTCTGTGTTTCATTTACTTTGTTAGATCCACAGGGTTCCTTCCATTCTGCCTTTACCCTTGCCAGCTGGGAACATTACTAGTGTAATTTAGAGACTGTTGTGTCTTTCATCTGGGACACCGGGTGCCATTTTAGTCCACAGACTCAGGCATTCCTTTAGTTAAGTCTTTTTCTTTACTGTGTCTTTGAAATGTTCTGTTTTGGTTTGTTTTTATTTTATTTGTGTTGCTATGCAGACCTCAAATGCACAGAACTGAAAGATGATTTTTTTAGTTCCTTGTAAATTTTTGTCACACCAGGTCTCTCTTTCATTTTACTTTATTAGTTTATTTACTTGATTAATCTATTTATTAGTTTATTTATCAATTTATTTACTTTATTACTTCTACTCTTTTATGATCATTACTCTTCTTGGGCCCCTAACATTTTGTCATTATGGTTATCCTACCCTTGAGTATACTATATATCTTTTTTAAGTCTTTCTAAAATGTTTCAAAATAGCTTTTAAACTATTGATTGGTTGCTAGGTAGTTTTCTAAAAATTCTATAGTTTTGTTATTATTTTAATAGGTAACACTTCTATTATTTTTCTAGATAATTAATGGTGATATCCATGATCATTATTGATTTTTGCCTGTACACTTATATCTGGAAATCTAGTTGAATTTTTTCCCTTGATTTCTCTATGTGGATCAGTTTGGCAGCATATAATGACAACTGTCTCATTTCCCTCCAGTCTTTTTATAGCATATTGCTCCTTTGGCCCGAACTTCTGGGACTTGATAATAGCGACAACAACAACTATAATAATAATAATAATAATAATAATAATAATAATAATAATAATAACAACAACAAAGAAAGATAAAAAGTGAAAAGAGGAAGAGGAAGCCGAGGAAAAAAAAAGAACTCATGCTTATCAAGTATTCTTATTTTCCAGACACTAATCTGAGTACCTTATTTAAGCTAAGTAATTTGGTCTTCCAGACACTACAGTGTAGGTACTCATATTTTTTCCATTTTCAAGAAACAAGGTGCAGAAAATTCATAATTTGCCCCAGGTCTATTGCTAGCAAATCCTCTCTCTGACGGGAAAAAACGTTATTGCCATTTTGCTCCCACTTAAAGAGCACTTAAAGTTCCTTTATGTATTTGAATGTTCACAGATTGTGCTCAACTATAGCAACTCCTGGGGCATCTGGGGGCTCAGGTGGTTAAGCATCTGGCTCTTGATTTCCACTCAGGTCATCATCTTGTGGTTCGTGAGTTTGAGCCCCTGCAGTGGACTCTGCACTGACAGCCTGGAGCCTGCTTGACATTCTGTCTCCCTCTCGCTGCCTCTCCCCTGGTCATGAAAACACCCATGCAAACACACATGCTCTCTCTCGAAATAAATAAATAAACTAAAAAATATATATATCAATGAAATAGTTGTTGGGTTTTTTTTGCTTTCTATAATTCAGTTTGTGTCCAAATATTTTTTAATATTAATACTTTTCACATTATTTTGTATATCTGTCTTCCATGGCCAAATTCGCATGGTCAAAAATACCTCAGTGGCAGCTGGGTGGATCAATCGGGTGAGCATCTGAATTTGACTCAGATCATGATCTCTCAGCTGGTGGGTTCGAGCCCCGTATTGGGCTCTGTGCTGACAGCTCAGAGCCTGGAGCCTGCTTTGGATTCTGTGTCTCCCTCTCTCTCTCTCTGCCCCTCCCCTGCTCATGCTCTGTCTCTATCTGAAAAATGAGTCTACGGCCATACCACCCTGAACGCGCCCGATCTCATCTATCTGAAAAATGAATAAATGTTTAAAAAATTTTTAATTAAAAAAATAAATTTAAAAAGTACCTTCAATTCTGTTTACAAGTGATTTTCACTTCTAATGTTTTTTTTCTAAGTTTCGGTGCTTTTCTGAACTCTGCCAACTCATTTTATATTTTCTTCCACTGTTCTACCATCTCTTCTTAAAAAAGGCTAAACTTAATTTAAAAATTTCAGATTATGAAGAAATATCAAGTATTTACATTTTGGTAGTTTTCTTTCATATGCGTTCTTGTCACGTTTATTTTATGTATATTTCTGCCCTCTTTACTTTTGGCATTTAGAACCCAGGCTAGATTTTTTTCCCCCATTTTTATTCGGAATCTATGGGATTCATTAGGCCCAGCCAGGCTCCAGTAATTTTCTTTGAGGGGAAAAAATGTGTGTGTGTGTGTGTGTGTGTGTGTGATGGGGACACAGAGATTGAATTAGAGGCACTAGAACCTTCACTTCAGAAGATCTGCTCTGCATTCTCAGCTTCGGTTGCCAGGGAGGGACTGCGCACGCGCAGTGAGTCCTGCTGTGCTGTGGGGGCGGTGACGGGACCTCACATAGATTAACTATGTATATGTAGGTATGTGTGAAGGGCAACCTCAAAGCAGACTGACGCCTGAAAGTCTGTCCCTCATAGAGATGTCTCTGGGGTCGCTTCCTCCACTCCACACCCTCCACTCTGGGATTGCAGTTAGGTGAGGAATCTTCCAGATCCTGCTGCCCGGGTAAGTGGTCGTTGACTGGACCCATCAGATTTTTGCCACCCACTGCTGAAAAAGTGGCCATCCATGAAATTTTAAAAATATGTTTAACTCTGTGTTCTCCCTCCATGCGGCTCAGAACTTACAGTATCATTGTCTTTGCAGGTTATTTTTATCCCTTATGACAAGATTATGAAAAATGAGATTTTCTTCTTTGTTTAAATTATTTTTCTTACTTTTCTCAGTTTGGAGACCATAACTGTCTTTCCTCTGCTATTTCCAAACAGAATGCCTCTAAATATTTATTGATGCATCCATTTTTCTCCACGCTTACTGCTATCACTAGGCTTTAAGCTGCCATCAGGACAAAAGATCGTGAGGCCTCCTGTTCTGCCCCCACCAACCCATCACCCGCCCCCATACCCAGAGTGGTCGCTTCTTAAAATGTACATCAGAGCATAGCATGACCCATCTTCCAAACCCCCTCCATGGTCCACACCACGTTCTCCTGCTCGCTCCTTTTCCTGTGACCTGGACCTCTCTTGCTCCCTTAAACCTGCCAGTGTTCCCTGTGCCCTTCCTTCAGGCTGAAACATCCTTCCTGTCCCCTTTCACCTGGCTGACCCCCACAAGACTTCAGATTTCACCATAATAGGTACTTTCTTCCACAAAGTCCTCAGTAAACGCTGTGCTCTATCTTGTCTAAGTGTGCTATGGGGCTACTGTTATTATTACTCTTATTATTTGAGAGAGACAGAGAACTTCATAGGGGGGAGAATGGAGGGGGAGAGAATCTTAAGCAGGCTCCATGCACAATGCAGAGCCTGACACAGGGCTCAATCCCACGACCCAGGGATCATGACTTGAGCCAAAATCTAGAGTCATGCTGAGCATGGAGCCCGATGCTGGGCTGGATTCCATGACCGTGAGATCATGACCTGAGCCAAAATGAAGAGTCGGACGTTTGACCGACTGAGCGATGCAGGCGCCCCCCAAATATATATTTCTTATTGCAAAAACATACACACATGCACACAACACAAACAAAGCCTGCTAGAAAGAGTGCAGTCAGAAGGTATATTGTGATCTCTTTTCTCACCAAAATGACACCCCTATAGGCTGCCTACATGAATTTATGATAAAGAGAAAAATTCTTGGGGCACCTGGGTGGCTCATTCCGTTGAGTGTCTGGCTTTGGCTCTGGTCAAGATCTAATGATCCATGAGTTTGAGCCCCACATTGGGACAGTTCACAGCCTTGAGCCTGCTTCAGATTCTGTGTCTCCCTCTGTCTCTGCCCCTCCCCCACTTGCACTCTGTCACTCTCTCTCTCAAAAATAAACAAACATTAAAAAAAAATTTTGAAGAGAAAAAGTCTTCACACATAGATATAGGTAAAAAAATTATTACAAAAATCCATCTTGTTTTTAAAAGAAAGAATTATAAAAACTTGATCATTAATTGTGTTATCTCTGTGTGACACAAACAGAATAAATTTCTAAGAAAAAGTTAGGAACCCAGCAACTTCATTGTGAGATATATACACAAAAGTAATAAAAGCATATAGCCACACAAAAACTTGTACAAGAATGTTAATAGCAATATTGTTCATAATAGTCAAAAAATGGAAAGCCCAAGTATCTATCAACAGATGAATGGAAAATAAATTGTAGTATATCCATACAACAGAAAATTATGCAGCCATAAAGAGAAACAAAGCATTGATACATGTTAACAGCATGGTTGAATCTTGCAAACATAATGCTATGTAAAATAAGTCAGATATAAAATTCATATACTATATGATTTTATTTATAATATGTTCAGAATAAGGAAACTATAGGAATGGAATGTAGATTAGAGGTTGCCAAAGGCTAGGGATAGGAAAAATACAGAGTGACTACATATGGGTATAGGGTTTCTTTAGGGGGTGTTGGAAATGTTCTGGAACTAAATACTATTAGATAATTCTGATGGTTGCACAACTTTGTGACTATAAGAAAAACCATTGATTTGTAGGCTTTAAGGGTACACACATGAGATGAATCTTATGGCATATGAATTAACTCAATTTTAAAAAGGAAAGGGTAGTGCTGATGCATAGGAGCACATGTACCCCAATGTTCATAGCAGCACTGTCAACAATAGCCAAATCATGGAAAGAGCCTAAATGCCCATCACCTGATGAGTGGATCAAGAAGATGTGGTATATATACACAATGGAGTATTACATGGCAATGAGAAAGAATGAAATCTGGCCATTTGTAGGAAAGTGGATGGACCTTGAGGGTGTCATGCTAAGCGAAATAAGTCAGGCAGAGAAGGACAGATACCATATGTTTGCACTCATAGGTCTAATAGGAGAACAGGAGAAACCTAATGGAGGACCAAGGGGAGGGGAAGAGGGAAAGAGAGTTGGGGAGAGAGAGGGATGCAAAACTTGAGAGACTATTGAATACTGAAAACGAAGTGAGGGTTGAAGGGGAAGGGGGACAGGAAAAAGAGGTGGTGGTGATGGAGGAGGGCACTTGTGGGGAAGAGCACTGGGTGTTGTATGGAAACCAATTTGACAGTAAACTTTTTAAAATAAATAAATAAATAAAAATAAAAAGGAAAGGGCTTAGAAAATACATTCCTGATGTGTCCTTAAGAAATATATTCCAGTCAAATAAGATACAAATCAGATATGAGAAATGAGATTTCATACTATTATAAATCTAGTTATTAAATATGATAGTAAACAGAACAAGATCTTGGTCATTCTTTAAGATGAAATCATAATGGCCAGACTATATGTGTGCATAACACTTCCTCTTTTGCTATCCTCCTCTGATACCCCTTCCATGCACCTAGGCTGATCATTATTATGTAAAACCTGCTTCTCAGTACCCTACATGCGTGAGAATGATCTGCTGATAGATCAGATAACACCAATCTGAGAAAAAACAATAATTAACTTATTATTATTTAAACAGTGGCCACTTACATACTCTTGTGCCTAAAACCCACAGCCCCTTCGCCACCTAACACCCCTGGCCCCCACTATTCTCTCTAACTCTGCCTCTTTGGCACCAGTGCAATGACCTCAATGAGAGGGTCAGGGGGTGGTTGTTACTCCCTTTAAGTTTATCACTGTGAACCTCATCGTAGTCATTTACAAAACAGAAGCATGAGGGCTTTGTTTGGTCACTTGTTTGTTTGAGGTAATTTCCACATTGGCAGATGTGATCGATGGTATTACCAAGCATTAGTTTTAGGTTTTGTTTTTGAGATATAATTGACTATAACATTATATTGGTTTGAAATTTGCTCACAGAAATACAGCAGCACTAGCAAGATAATAAAGCCATAGTTCCGGAAAAAAAAGGAGTTAAAAGAAAAAGGAAATGATTTCCAGATATCTATTTACCTCTGTTAGGATAAGAAGAGGGGAACACTCAGCATAAAAATAAAAAATATAGAGAATCAAATAGAAACCTCTATTAGACTCATTGGTGTTTCATCAGAGAATGAGATTGATAATTGTATTTACAATGGAGTACATTAACAAATCCATTCATTAATATCTAATAACCATCGAGAACTGCTTGATTTACATGTCCTAGGCCAGAGAGTAGCCTGTATGTAATATTCTTATTTATGTGTCCACAAGAGAGGACAGAAGGGCCTAGTCCACTGGAGAATCACAGCACTATTGAAAAATCCCTGCTTCAAGTCCTTTTTTGGAATAAGGGTATAAATAAGTAATAAATGAAATCAACATGCCCATGGTGGGGGAGGGGAAGAAAGAAATCTTTAAACTGTTTTTACTTTTGTAATAAAAAAAAGTTATTGTATGAGCTTAACGGCCTAATGGAAATGAAAAAGGAAAATGTCAATTAACCTGAAAACATAGTAATAGGAATTAACCAAACTGAATAAAAGATGAAAAAATTATAACAATCCTCAAAGACCAGTGGGACAATACCTAAAAGTGTAATATACTATCATTGTATATGATACAGTTTCAGAAAGTGAGGTCAGAGAATGAGCCAGAATAATTGTTTGAAGAAATAATGTCCCCAAATTTCATGAATTTACATTAAAGAAGATATGAATTTCCATTCAAGAAGCTGTGACAAAGAGAAAATCTTAAAAGTAGCTAGAGAAAACAATGCATTACTTAGAAGGGAACAGTATTTGAATGATTACTGACTGCAATATTTGAATATCACTGAGGTCACATCAGAAACTAAGGAAGCCAAAGAACAGTGGGATAAAATCTTTTAAGTGAGAAAAGAAAAAAAACCCCTGTCAAATCAGTGAAAATATCCTCCAAAATAAAAATAAAATGAATATGGGGTGCCTGGGTGGCTCAGTCGGTAAAGTGTCCAACTTTGGCTGAAGTCATGATCTTATGGTTTGTGAGTTCAAACTCAGAGCCTGGAGCCTGCTTTGGATTCTGTGTCTCCTTCTTTCTCTGCCCCTTCCTTGGTTATGCTCTGTCTCTCTCTCTCTCTCTCTCTCTCTTTCTCTCTCTTTCAAAAATAAACATTTAAAAAAGTAAAGTAAAATTAAATTAAATAATAAAAATACACATGATTGTTTAAAGCAAAAATTATAATTGCATTGAGTGGGATTTATAATATATGTAAATTTAATGCATATGACACCTGTGCCATACATAGCAGCAGGAGGGATGGTGAGAAGTCCAACACGGTTTTAAGGTTTCTACAGTTCCTGAAGCACACAACTCCAGTTCTAAGTACATTGTGATAAGTTAAGAAGACACATCCCTTGAACAACCATATAAAAAATAATGCAAATAGGAAGACATAAAAAAACAAGAGATAAATTAAAATGGAATTCTAACAAATACTCAAAAGTGCAAAAGAAGGCATGAAAGAAGAAACATAGAGGATAAATAATGGATTATGAATAATTATATAATTGTAATTACATTTAAAGTTATTAGAGTAAGCACTCTCACTGAAAGACAGAAATCGTCAGAAGGCGAAAATAGCAAGTCCACCTCTCTGCTGCCTCAAGAAGCACCTTATCAACATAAAGATCCAGGGGCGCCTGGGAGGCTCAGCTGGTTAAGCACCCATCTCTTGATTTTGGCTCAGGTCATGATCTCACAGTTGGTGAGGTCGCACTGAGATCTAGGACCCTGCTTGGGATCCGCCCCCCCCCCCCACGCACATGCATGCATCCTCTCCCTCAAAATAAATAAATAAAGTTTAAAAAATGAAATAAAATAAAGATCCAAATAGGTTAAATGCATAGGAAAAGAAATCTCATACAAAAGTAAGCATAAGAAGGCTGGAATGACTATATTGACATCAGGTTAAATACAGGTCAAGAAAAAAATTGTAACAGAGATAAAGAGGGACATTTCATAATGATAAAGGGTCATTCTATCAGGAATATATAACAATCATCATAAATGTGGGTTTGCCTAGTGCAGAAATGGAAAAGCATAAGCCAAATTTAACAGAACTAAAGGGGAAAATAGACAATTTTACAACTACAAAGATTTTAACACTCTTCCGCAAACTGGTAAGACAATTAGACAAGTATAAGTACAAAGATTATCTGGAGATTATCAACCATCTTTCCCTGATTGATGTTTATGCATAATTGCAGAATACACATTCTTTGCAGGTGCACACATTACATTAAAACAATAAACCACATGTAGGGCCAAAAACCAAGTCTAAATAGATTTAAAAAATTTAAAGCCCTAAAAAGAATGTTTCCTGACCACAATAGAATATAATTAGAAATCAATAACATAACTAGGAAAGCTCTACATATTTGAAAATCAAACAGCATACTTATATATTTTTTAACATTTATTTACTTTTGAGAGACAGAGACAAAGTTTTAAGGAAGGAGGGGCAGAGACAGAGAGAGACACACAGATTTGAAGCAGGCTCCAGGCTCTGAGCCGTCAGCACAGAACCTGACGTGGGACTCGAACCCATGGACCAGGAGATCATGACCTGAGTGAAAATCGGATGCTTAACCAACTGAGCCACCCAGGCGCCCCTTAAACAGCATACTTCTAAATGATCCATTGATTAAAGAAGAAACCACAAGGGAAATTAGAAAATACTTCTAACTTAGTATAAAATATAACATAATATAAAGAAGTTTTTAGAGAAAGGTTTGTAGGTGTAAATATGTATATATTTAAAAAAAAGAAAGTTCTAAAATCAATGACTATGTTTCAACTTTATGAATATAAAAAATAAGAGAAAAATAAGACCAATGCAAGTAGGAAGAGGTAAATAGTGAAGAGCAGAAATCAGCAGATTGTTTTAAAAGAGAGAAACAATAGAGGTTTCCTTGGAAAGATCAACAAAATTGATAAACTAGGTTGATCAAGGAAAAAAGAAAAAGAACACAAATTATCAACATCAGCAATGAGAAAGAGGTTACTGATACAGATCCTACAAACACTAAAAGATATTAAGTTTATATTATGAAACTTCATGCCACCAAATGTGAAAACTTAGATGAAATAGAAATTTTCTTGGAAAAACACATCCTACTAAAATTACACTGAAAACTTGAAATATCTAAGAGTTAATTTGTTATTAAAACTCTTCCTACAAAGAAAACTCCAGGTTCAGATGATTTTGCTAGTGAATTCTAAACCAATCTAATATAAACATTTCCAGAAAACAAAGAGATATTGGTCATTACATTATGGTCCTTTATATGGTCAGCATAACCCTAATCATCAAGTCTGACAAAGATATTACAAAAGAAAAATAGAAAATCACAGACTAACATCTTTCATGAAATTAGATGCAACACACTTTACAAAATTAGCAAATTGAATTGAGCAAATATGACCAAGTAGGGTTAACCTCAGTAATGTAAGTTTGATTTAACATTGAGGAATCATTGAATTCCATCACATTAATATAATCAAGTTGAAAATATATAATCATTTTAAGAGACACATAAAGAGTATTTAACCAAAAAGAATCCATTTTTGTTTTTTAAAAAATACCCAGCAAACCAGGATAGAAGGAAACTTCCTCAGTCTGATAAAAAGCATCTAAAAGGAACCTATTAAATAAATAAATAAATAAGGCCTATAGTAAATACTATACTTAATTGTGTGAAATGTTGAACACTTTCTTCTAAGATTAGCAAAGTAAGAATGTCCACCTCTACTGCTAGTCAACATTGTGTTAGAGATGCTAGCCATTGAAAAGAGGCAAGAAGAACTAAAAGGCATAAAGGTCTATGTACGTATAACATGATTGTTTATACAGAAAAGTCAAATAATTACTGAACTAATATGTGATATTAACAAGGCTGCAGGATACCACTTTAATATGTAAAAACCAATGCATTTTATATACTAACAGAAAATAAACATAAAATTGTTTTAAATGTTTATTGTGTATTTTGGAGAGAAAGAGAAAGAGACTGAAAGAAAGATAGTGGGGGAGGGAAATAGAAAAGGGGACAGAAGGTCATAAGTGGGCTCTACGCTGACAGCAGAGAGCCCAATGCAGGGCTCAAACTCGCCAACTGTGAGATCATGACCTGGGCCGAAGTCAGACATTTAACCACTAAGCCACCCAGGCACCCCCAAACACTACATTTTTTGAAATTCAATCATAAGACTACCAAAAAATATGAAATAGTTGGGAATAAACTGAACAAAAAATAGACAAGTCCTCTACATTTAAAACTTCCAAACATTGTTCAGAAGAATTTTTTTAATGAAGAGCTATTCCATGTTTAAAAATTGTAAAACTCAACATTGTGATGTCAACTCTCCAAATGGATCTATAGATTCAAAAGAATCAGAGCATAACCTCAGCAGGCTTTTTTTTTTTTTTGGTAAATTTTGATAAAATGGTTGTACTTTTTATAAAAATAGAGGACCTAAAATGTCTAAAAGAATTTTATTAAAAAATAACCAAGTTGGAGTACTTAAAACTATCTGACTCCAAGAAATACTGTAAAACTTCCATAATCAAGAGCATAGCACTTAAAAAAGGATCCACAAATAGATCAAAGGAACAAATAAAGAACCAAGTAATAGACACACACATACCACACACACACACACGCACATGCACATGCACACAATGCACACACTTGCACATACACTTAAATGAAAATCTGAGTTTTGAAAAAAGTCACCAAATTAATCCACTAGAGAAAGGGTATAGTCTGTCCCACAAGTTGAATTGTAATAACTAGATATCTTTATGGAAAAAATGAACTCAGTCCATATGTCACACCAGACACAATGCTTAATTCAAGATGGACTATAGACCTAAATGTAAAAGTTAAGATCATAAGTTCTTTAGAGGAAAATATAGAATAGCTTCCATATTTGAGGGTAGACAAAAGATTGTCAGGTCACAGAAAGTAATAATCATAAGAGAAAAAATTAGTAAATTAGACTTCATAAAAATTAAGGCATTATGCTCCTGAAAGCTACCATTAACAAAATGAATCAGATTCACAGACAGGAAGAAAATATTCAGAAATTTTTATCTAACAAAAGACTAGCATTCAGGACATATAAAGAATTCTAACTACTTATGAATAAAATAACCCCATTTTTTAATGGAAAAATTTTGAGCATATGCTTCAGAAAATATGGAGAAGTGATCAATAAGTACATGAAAAAAATACTCAATATCATTAGTCCTCAGGGAAATGCAAATTAAAACCCAATGAGAGAACATCACATGCCCAGCAGAACGACTAAACTTAAAAAGATCAATAACACAAAATGCTGGTGAAGATAAGGGACAACTGGAATTCTAATATATCGTCATTGGGAGTATTAAATGGTGCCACTACTTTCAGAATGGACTCAAAGCTAATGATAAAATTAGATACATGCCCAGGCATTTGTCCAAAAAAAAAAAAAAAAAATGAACACAAGCATGTTAAGAGCAGGTTTGTTCCTAATGGCCCAAATCTGGAAGCAGCCTAGATATCTAATCATCACTAAGAGAATAAACAAACAGTGGCTATGCATACAATGGAATATGAATCAGCATTTTTTACAGTTTTATTTTTTAAGGGGTGCCTGGGTGGCTCAGTTGGTTAAGCGTCTGGCTTCGGCTCAGGTCACGATCTAACGTTTGTGGGTTGGAGCTCCGTGTGTGGCTCTGTGCTGACAGCTCAGAGCCTGGAGCCTACTTCGGATTCTGTGTCTCCCTCTCTCTCTCTGACCCTCCCCTGCTCACGCTATCTCTCTCTGTCTCTCAAAAACAAAATAAAAAACATTAAAAATTAAAAAAAAAAGATTTAAAGTAATCTCTTACACTCAGCATGGAGCTTGAACACATAACCCCAAGATCAAGGGTCACAAGCTCTTCTGAGTGAACCAGCCAGATGCCCCTAATCAGGATTTAAAAACAAAAAAAAGATGATTGGGACAAGCATGAGGTGTTGTATGGAAGCCAGTCTGACAATAAATTATATTAAAAAATTAAATTAAATTAAATTTTAAAAATGATACAATTTGGATGAATCTTAAAAACATAATGCTAAATGAGAAAAGACAATACAGAACACAATTTGTATGATTCCACTTATATGAATTTCTAGAACCAGAAAGCTTAATCTATGATGGAAAAGAATCACAACAGTGATTGCCTCTGGGTGTTAGGGATGGGGATTAACCGGGAAACTGTATGAAGAACTTTCTAGGGTAAGGATGTTCTTTAAATTTGTTTTCTAATGATTATTTTTGAGAGAGAGAGAGAGAGAGAGAGAGGTGAGAGAGAGGGAGACACAGAATCAGAAGCAGGCTCCAGGCTCCGAGTTGTCAGAATAGAGCCCGCACAGGGCTCGAACCCACAAACCGTGAGATCATGACCTGAGCTGAAATCGAATGCTTAACTTACTGAGCCACCCAGGCGCCCCAAGGGTTTGGGTACATAGACATACATTTTCAGAGCTGTACATTCTTATGTGTAAATTTTACTTTAAAAATTATAAAATATTATTGTATATTATTAATGCATATTATATTAGATACTATTGTATATATGCTAACATACATTTGACCTATTATAAAAATATAATATTTGTTTATAGCAAAATTAGGAACAAATATGGAGCTCTAATGATATGAAGTATGGGGAGAAGTGTCCAGAGGTCTGAAGTTTACTTAGATGGAGAGACAGATGGATGAATATATGTGTGATAAACAAGAATAATAAACTGCTACTGGTAGAATCTCAGTTGTGGTTTATGGGCATTTACTGTAAAGTTCTTTGAACCTGGTTATACACGTGGAATTTTTCAGAATAAAAATATTTGTGGTTTTTATGAAGCACATGTATTTTGTGGAGATTTATGTATCTCTGTGTGTTTGTACACAAGTATACACACATGTATATGTGCTCAACACAATTTAAGGGGCTCAATGACACAGTGAGCTAACCCTTTTGGCCATATTCTATGTTATAAAAGTCTCTGAGGGTTCTGTCCAACCCAGAATTTTTTCTACAGAAATGTTTGGTCCTGCTCACATGGACTGGCCAAGCTGCCTGCTCAGGGAGGACAGTTAGGTCCGTGCCAGGTCTAGGCAGCTTGCTCTTAAAAGAGAAGTCTCACCTCATCATCAGGTGGTAGTCAAAACTTGCAAATATTTCACTAACAACCAAATGGGCTTTTTCCTGCTATGGTTAGAAATAAATACGTTTTCATTCCTTGAAAGACAGCTTTATCTTTGTATCAAGCCAGGCTACTGCACATCTAAAAACATTTTTATCAAAATAGTGGACACGGTTCTGTTTGGTTCCTTCCCGGAGCTGGCATTATGGTGTAAATGTAAACTGAAGGACATTAAAGAATCTTGTAAGAATTTCAATCTTGTAAATATCACAAGGATGTCTTTGACAGCATAATCCAGTATCATTCAGCGTCTGCTTCCTGAGAAACCAAAATTGCCATTTCACTGATTTCATTTTCAGGATAAGCTTTACTTAAGTGCCTGGTTTATTGTTATATGGATAGTGTGAATATTATATCTGTCTGGGGCAAAGGAGCTCAGAGCCAAACTTGTAGTGTCCCTCTGGAGGTGACCCAGTGATTAGTACTAACCCTTAGATAAGCACCATGGAATCACAAAACTTCCCTACCCGTATTTTCCCTTTCCCATATTTCCAACCTGCATTTTTTATGCTTAAGTATGTTACATCTTTCATTGTGATGGACCACATTGTGGTACCCTTTTTTAAAATAAGCCCCTGGGGCGCCTGGGTAGTTTAGTTGGTTAAGCCTCCGACTTCGGCTCAGGTCATAATCTCACAGATCATGGGTTCGAGCCCTGCGTCGGGCTCTGTGCTGACAGATCAGAGCCTGGAGCCGCTTCAATTCTATGTCTCCCTCTCTCTCTGCCCTTCCCCCTTTCTCTCTGCCCTTCCCCCTCTCATGGTCTGTTGTCTCTCTGTCTCAAAAATAAATAAAACATTAAAAATAAAAATAAAAAATATAACATTATTTTTTTCAACTCAAATCAGCTCCTACAGTCGTTTTTGTCCTTATTTAATTAGTGATCCTGACAAAATTAGCGTATCACTCTCTCTCTGTTCAAACTAGTTATATAACTTTGATGTTATGTTTTATGTTTTATAACCATAAAAATAATTTCATCTCTTCGAAGTAACTAAAATAAATCAAGTAGAGGGCCACTTTAATGAAGAAAAGAGATATTTCAGCAAAGGACATTCTAGAACACCTGTCCAGTCAGGCAAGATGTAAAATATTAATAGAATGCCACTTTCTGCTGACTCTCTGAAATGGAACCAAATATAAATGTATTTAATCACCTGTATTCAGCAGTCCATTAATCTAAAATCTCCATAACAAATGAAGAAAAAGTGGATTTAAGACTTACTAGTAATGGGGCTCCTGGGTGGCTTCAGTGGATTAAGCATCCAACTCTTGGTTTGGGTTCAGGTCATGATCTCATGGTTTGTGTGTGTGAGCCCCACGTCAGGGTCTGCATTGACAGCACGGAGCCTGCTTGGGATTCTCTCTCTCCCTCTCTCTCTGTCCCGTCCCCCTCACCGTACCCCCTGCTTGCTCTCTTTCCCTCTCAAAATAAATAAATAAACATTAAAAGAGGACTTACTAGTAATGAGTGTTAATGATCATACATCATACAGTCTTTACCAACTAGTTTTGTGGGTTATTGTATTAAGGAGAAAGTAGTCAACTCATGCCTTTTCTTCTGCAAAAGACAAGATATTTTTTCACAACCTCTATATGGATTATGGGGCAGATATTACACTATCAAAATCAAGACATTAATAAACAGATCTAATAGCCTAAAAGAATTTTATAAGATAAGACATAACTATTATCATCTACAAAGAAAGAGACATTTAGTTTCATTCTTTTAGCAATAATAATCTGAATGCCTGCTTTTCAGGCAACACTACAGCCTTTCAGGATAGCTAAAAAGGGAGAAAATAGCTTAAAGAAGACAACACGATATTTGTCCCAGGAGGTTTATAACTTTAGGTGAACAGATAAAACACAGATTTCTGAGACGTCCGAGGACACGTGTGAGCAGACGTACAACATGAGGATTAACATGTGTCTCAAGCACGAGCACGGAGGGGAAGTGGGCAAAGGGGCCAACAACCAGGTCCTGGGGACGTGCCTCAGTCTGTGTCCTGGGATTTTAAGAAGCCTCAACAGAAGTGCTGGTGAGTAACACAGAACAGATCCATGAGGAGGGAGTGACTCACTGAGATTTGGAAAAAGATATATTTCGTAACTTAGCAAGAGCCGCAACGCTGTAAGTCTCACCCCCTGTCCCTGGTCTGGATCAGGTATTTCAGCAGGAATAAATCCTTCTGTGGACACACCTAGTTTAGTTACCAAGTGGGAGGAATCCTGAGGCTTCTGACAAGTAGTGGCTATTAAGGTGTCTTTAAAAGTAAGCACAGTCTAGTCAAAACTAACCAAGACAAAAAGAAGCTTCCCAAACCAAACATCATTAACCTTACACTAAAAATTAAGACCATGTTTTTACACAAACAGCAAAAATTTTAAATGTCCTAATCAATCTGTGTCAAAAAGAAAATGAAAGACAGCACAGGAGAATTCTTGGCAACAAAACCATAGCATTACGCCCATCTCAGTTGTGAGTTAAAAAGCCAGTATATAATTTCCTTAAAATGGTTTAAAATCTTACTTGTAAAAGAAGTGAGGAAATCAGCTCCAAACCAGCTGGAGAGAAACGTAGTCTGACAACTTGGAAGGCATCACATCTAAAACCTTGACACACACACACACACACACACACACACACACACACAACATAAAAAAAGAAGGGAAAAAAACAACTTTCCACAAACTTTGAAACCACGTGACTGCAACTTTAGTCCCGCAGTCACTTCTCTTTTTTCTGTTTGTTCATATTCAAAACTTCCATGCTAATACACACAGATTTATTTATTATAAGCAGGAGGTTTGCATTTCGTTGTTCTCTGGGTAAGACTGAATCAGCAATTAAGTCCTATCTTTCGGTGAAAACTTGAACATCATTTCCCTGCGTGGTGATTATCGGCAAGATTATAACCTATTGTTGTTTTGCAGGGAGGTCAAAAGCATTTTACCCATTCTTTGATGTCTCTGCCATAGTTTCACCTACTTCATCAAAAGGTTCAGTGGTATAAAGTAAGTGAAAACCCAAGAGGAGGAGTGTCAGTTCAAAACCCTGCTGCCCGCATGGCCCCAGCTGCAGAGGGGAGCCTTCTGAGGAGGGGCTGCGCCCCCAGCACTAAAAACCCACCAAAGGGCTCATTTACAACCCGCTGATTGTTGCAGTACTGGGCACAGTATTCGTTTTTACATTACCTTTGGTTATTTAGCTCTTATCAAGGAAGTGAATTCCATACATAATTGGGGACCCAAATAAACTAGGTAGGGTTTTTTTTTTTTTTTTCAGAAATTAGTATTCATGGAAAAGCAAAAATAACCCAGGTATCACAGTGTGGTCTCCGGGCTTAGTATTTCTCAAACTGGTTTCAGCCACGTCCTGTTTAGACCGATATAAAAATCCCTTTCTCTCTTATCTTCAAAATAGACCAATGTTGCTGTTTGGTAGTTAAATGAATAATTGAGGAAGTAAACGCCTAAAAAATTCCTTGTGTTGTATAAAAGATGCAGTCTTCTGCCTGCTGATAAATTTGCCTTTGTCAGTAAGATTATTGGCCACAATCCAAGTTGATTAAAAAGTGCCACGAGTGTCTTGGGGGGTAAAATCTTAAAGATGGGGTTTTGTTTTTCAGAGCACGGAGTATTTTTCAGCTCAGCCTGAGTTTTAAGTGTGAATGATAGAGGTAAATGTCAAATATTTATGGACATCTCGAATAAAATTTACTGACCATTTTTTAAAAAATACTCTAAGACTGCTTTTCTGGAAAGATTATAAAAACTATGTTAAGTTTATTTTTCATAAGCAGCTCTGAGAGACTTTGATTTAAATACAACAATAATAGGAAGCAAGTGAACTGGGGGAAATTCTTAAAAACCAAGACAAAAACTTTAGTCTGAGATCTTGTAATTAGATCCCGTGGTATTAAAAACAGCCATTAAAATTGAACAAACATAAAATATGTCGTTCCTAGGAAAATGGCAATAGAAAAATATACAACACCAGTATCAACAATGGGGTGATGTGACTTTCATTCTGGGGCAAGATTTGTCTACCAAAAATACAGTAACCTATTTTTTCCTCTATTCAATCACAATTTTATATTGTCCTGTTTATGAAGTCTGGAAAATAACAATGTAAAGTGATTATTATTATTGTGTAGGACAGCTGTTCATGGTTAGCTTTAGCATTAAAACGTTTGTTACCAGCTCTGGATAGTATTATAACTGTAACCAAATATATTTGAAAAGCAAATACTCAGAACCCTGTTGCTATAGGAATAAAGTGAACAATAATAGAAGGTAGAGATCTCTGCTTTAGGCAACAATCAGAGAGAATAGAAAAGTAACTGAACACGTGTAGAACTTTTAAGGTCAACATTTACCACACTTCTTGACAAAACTCAGATCAGTTCATAGACTGTTATCAGTTCTGAAATTTGGCTTGAAATTTCAACTGCTCTCTGAAATATCTTTGAAACCTCTTTCAGATCAGAATTTTTAAGTGGACAGTATGTAATTTTAGAATCCAGGAAAATAACTTCGAGGTGTGCTAAACCTTAAATGTACTTGACTCTTGGAAATTTATTTGGAACCTTCGTGCATCAGTAAAACCCAACAGGAAAAAAAATCCAAAACAGCAGTCAAATCAGCTAGAGCAATGCTCTAGCAATTTTGAAAACATTTGCATGAGCAACTTTGCATGGGTTTACATGCACAAAGTTATCTTTTCAGCGACATGGTTAGGAAGGAAAATTCCAACATAAGCAAGAAAATAAGTATGAAACCCAATAGTCAAAATGAGTCTTAATATTTTTTCAATTCAGCTCAAGAGAATTGTAGACGATGACAACATTGCTAGAGACATTTTGAAATGGTCCAACCTTTAAGGAAGTATGGAAATTAACGCGATGACACCTAAATAAATGTGAACAAGTTAAACATAAAACAGTGCATCTGGTCTTCTAGCATCCTGCAGAAATTACTTTTAACACTAGGTAAAATTGTCACTAACTTACATAGCTATCAAAATACAACCTACAACCTCTCCCCCAAGTTGTCGAAATGCCAAGAGATACTCAATAAATATTTTAGAGGCAGAGTGAACTTGCTCTCACCGAGGGGAAGGCTTGCAGGGGAAATGAGAGAGTAGATCAGGAAGCATCACGGACTGTGCCCTTGGTTTCCTTATCCTGAAGCCCCTGTTTATGCAACCCAGAAACAACTTTCAAAATAATACCCTTGGTATGATTTTAATGGTGTATTCTAACAAACTCTACCTGACGATGGACCAAATAGAGATTAGATGCTTTTATTTATTTATTTATTTATTTTGAGTAAAAGCTGCTGTTTGTGCTACTTACTCTAACAGGATCTGACCTAAATTTCTCACCATAAGGTAGACAGATTTTTGAGATGTTCAAATAGCTTCTCTAGATGAAGTAAAACATGGTCGAGGAAGTGACTCATTGTCGACTACAGCTTGGATAGAATTGTTAGACTTAATCATCCATTTCCTTCATAAAAGGTAGCTACTTTTTTGCATGGACCTCAAGCATATTGTAGTATAGAGGTGGAATTTAAGGAAAGGTATTAAGCAGGCTGTGTTGTAGCTTATGGGCAAGTAATAAATTGTATCATGTATCTTGAATGTATCATAGATAAGCTGCTATATTACAATTGCCACTTCAGATAGCTGTGAAATTAGGTGATTAACTAGTTGTTACTTAACCTTCTAATTTCTGCATAAGTCTAATTACATGAAATAGAAGTGGGGGTTTTGATTTTTTACTTTGCTTTTCTGTTTGGAGTGTAATTGTAACTACTGTAGTGTAAATGATGGAAAATAATTGCATATGTTAAAAAAATAAATTGTGTTACATTAAAAAAAAAACCTTAATGCTTGTGGCTCGTAACATTTCAATCTCTTTTCCAAGGTATGATAGTCCATTGAGCTATTTGGGTAATTTTCACGTGAATATGCTATCCTCATCCCCTTCATAACATCATCACATGCTCCGGATAAATTAGCAAAGGTTTCAATCCTTCTCTTTCTTCTTGACTCAACATCAAATTTCCCATAAAATCCCACAAGTTTCATCCATGAAATAAATTTCACTCAAATCTGTTTCCTTCTGCCCATTCTCATCTTCGCTGCCTTGATTCAAGACCCCATAATTCCTTGCCTCGATTTTGCAAGAACCTGATGATTGATCTGCTGACCTCTTTGCATTTCAATCCTCCTACCACTAGAGCTAACACTGAGGTGGACAGGTCACTCACCCACAGAATTTAAAATTTTTGATAAATGCATTCCACAATCCAATCCAGTTTATCTTCCTGGGTTCTTCTTCTACATACCACCTACCGTAGCTGTGGGCACAATGCTCTCAGGGTTCACTGGTGGCAACATCTTAGCCTGTGTGTGCTATTTAAGGACAGGAAGTACAATACTCATACTTGGAAATGTTTTACAAAGAGAGAAATTCGCTTTGTACATATGCAAGACATTTCCTTCCGCTTTAAAATAATGAAGCAGACGTGCCTGGGTGGCTCAGCGGATTGAGCATCTGATCTTGATTTCAGCTCAGATCATGATCTCACAGTTAGTAGGTTTGAGCTCCATGCTGACAGCTGAGCCTGCTAGGGATTCTTTCTCTCCCTCTCTCGTCCCTTCCACTGCTCATGCTTTCTCTCTCTTAAATAAATAAATGTTAAAAAAAAACTTAAAAAATAAGTTAATTAAAAAAATAAAATAATGAAACATATTGCACAGCATGTTAACTAACCAAAATTTAAATAACAACTAAATCAATTTATGAAGCAAATAAAGTGAAAGCTACATAAAGCACTAAAGATAACACAGACTATTTCTAAAGAGCTTATAAAACATAGACTGGAGTGAGAGGAATAGACCAAATGATCTTAAAGAATTTTTTAGTTATTTTGGTCCTTAAGTCTATTCTTATCTGCCCTATGTGGATATTTTCAGAGGAAAGAACAAGAAAAAAAAAAGTTAAATCATATCTAAAAATTCAGTTGGATGAAAGGAAAAATGTTCAATAATCAACATTCAGTAGTGAGTCTTTCAATATTCAATGGTGAAATCAGCTGCTTCACTTGCTAAAAAGATCCCAAGACTCACTACAGAAAGGGAAACTAAGGAAAAGAAAGATTTAAAGACTCATCTAAACCAAAGGTTCTCACTCATAAGATTCAGATATGCTGATATTCTGATATATTTCATGCCATTGTAACATACAAATCCAAGTAAATCAAACCATTTACTCTTAGTCACGCATCAAAATTTGAGAATGATTTACTTTAGAAAAACACAATGGATGGGTTCAAGATTATCATTGTAATGCTTCCTTTTTCTTCTTTTTGCATCAGTGTGCCACTTCTGAATAGTACTCAGAACGATGATGCTATAATATCTCTTAACAGTTTTTCCCACTCAGTAACCATATGCCAGGAAGGTGTTGTGGGTTTCCTAAGGCATGAAGCCAATTTATCCATTTCACTATGATATCTTCTTCTTTCCACTTTCTCTCTATAAAGCATTAGAATCAAGAAAAGTGCAAAGCATTATTTATAAAAGTTCATAGACAACATAACTGGACAGCATTCCGTCCAAACAATTGTCTCAAACCCAGCAGGATCAACAAACATTAGAATGAAGATTTCTAGGTAGATTTGAAAGACCTCATCGAAAAACACTTTTTTTGATAGTTTCTTTTCTTTTTTTTTAAATTGACTGGTCTTTCTTTTTGGAAGCTGGCAAAATTTAAACAATTTGAAATAGGTTACCGAATTGTCTATGTGTCACTTCCATTTGATAAAGAATTTAGATATGTAAAATTTTAATCCAAATAACTGAATCTGGATCTGTTCAAAAGTATTTTTGTTTATAAATAATTTTTTTGCCCTTTTTTTTCCCAAGCCTTATATGGCAGTATAAGCTAATTTCCAAAAGGAAGTAAGTTTCAGTAACAACTTTGAAGCTTGAATTTTTTGAGCTTAACAAAAAAATTAGTTCTTTTCCATTTTGAATTGAAGTTTAGCATAAGGTAATTTCCATTTGAAAGTGAAAATGCTCTTGCTTCTCATTTGAGCAGCTTGCCACAGATTCCTATATTTGATTGTGGACTCACTAAATCTGGGATGACACCTCCCCTCAATGGTGACGACTTTGTCATTATAAAAATGCGGAGAGTGAGAATAGCATCTCCGCCATTTTACAAACTGACTTAAAATTTTATTTATTTAAAAAAAATTTTTTTAACGTTTGTTTATTTTTGAGAGACAAAGAGAGACATGAGCAGGGGAGGAGCAGAGAGAGAGGGACACAAAGAATTGGAAGCAGGCGCCAGGCTCTGAGCCTTCAGCACAGAGCCCGACATAGGGCTCTACCCCACAAACCTGAGATCATGACCTGAGCCGTCGGATGCTCCACCGACTGAGCCACCCAGGCGCCCCATCGACTTAAAAATTTTTAAATGTATATACAGTGTATGTATATAGAGTGATTTGTAAAGTCATAGATAAATTATATAGGACACGATCCTTTGATAAATACACAACTAAAAATAGTTTTTCTGGGGGGAGGGGAGGGCTGCCTGACAAACCTCGTCCACAGGAATGACAGCAGGGAAGGTTTTATGTGCCTTTTTGTTTTTCTGTAAAAAGGAAAATTGGAAAGACTGAAAGAATACATTTTATATCTGAATTTTTATAAATAAAGATGGCTAGTATAATGGAAAAAATAAAAAATAAAAAAAATAGTTTTTATTAGTTATCTTGGGTGGACCTACACTTTAAAAACTCAAGAAATGCAAAAATTCTCAAACTAGTATTTTTTTAAATAATTATTTACACTCTGCTGAACTTGAGTTTTTCTTTACTCTTCTATTTTGAAATGGTTATTTACCTTGAAGATAAAAAAAAAAAAAAAAAAGAAAGCAGGTTTTCTTGTTTCTCCTGAAACAGCTGAATACTTAGTCATTTTCCTAAGAAGTCACTTCACAAAACAAAGGAAAACTTTGGACCAGGCAGATGGCTTTATTTACTTAGGGAAAGTTCACATTTGAAGAGCTTGCCAGACTTGTAAAACCACATTATTCAAACAAGATTGCCAAGCAGCCTGAATGCTCACATATTCACGAAGCATAAAGGGCCACCCTAGGCTGTACAAGCTTTCCTTATCAGGGGCCAGTTACCGGCTCCAGGCCCCTCTCCGCCCTCCTGGCACCACCCCCCCTCCAGGCTCTCCCAAGCCTTCTGGCCGCACCCCGCCTGCCAGGCCTTCCCCACCCCCTAGGCCCCACACCATCCTCCAGGCTCTACCCTCTCTCCTGGCCCCACCCCGTCTTCCAGGCCCCTCCCTGTTTTCCAGGCCCCGCCCTGTTTCCCAGGCCCCTCCCCACCCTCCAGATTCCAGCCAACCCTCTAGGCTCCTCCCCGCTCTCCTGGTCCGGCCACCCAGTCTCCCCTTCTAGGAAGAACTGACCACTGATCTTGCCAGGGAGAAGAGGTCAAGTAATCATAGAGTGTTATAACCAAGTTTCCAATATCGCCCCCAAAAACCAGAGACTGCCAGGGAGACCGAGTCATGCATGCAAAAGCAAAGGGCTTTATTACGAGTTTAGGCTGGCCAAGCCTAAACTCAAGCTCACAGACTTTACCGACCCAGTGGATCCAGGCGGACAGAAAGCCCCCAACATGGCTGGGCGGGGCTGTTCTAGGAAGGGGGCGTTACAGGAAATGGCGACACAGGCACAGGATCTAATCCCTAACCTCTATCAATACTGGCAGTAACTTTAACCATACATCGATACTTTTAGTGGGAGCCAATCACAACATTTAGAGGATTCACCAATCAAAGAGTAGGCCCAGGACCCTCACGTAGGGCATGACGAATCTTAAGCAATAGGTGATTATGTTATAGCCTCCATCTTTAGGCCCGCCCTTAGAAATGTTAATGGTGTTAGCTTGCCTTCAAGGTCAGAGGGGAAGCTTGAATCAGACCTGAGTCCTTACAAGAGCATCGTCTTCTTCATCATGAAAACCCTGAAAAACCCACCTCATGGAGATCCTGTATTTAATCCCGTCTTTTCCTAGTGCTTCTTCTCTAACAGCGTGGCATTGCTTTTCAAGGAGGGGTGTTGCTGCCAGAGTGAGGGGCTTTTAATTACTTCAGGCTGAGGGCACCTGGCCACAACAGCTTCCCCGGCACCAGAGAAGAGGATTTCT
>NC_043714.1:4711824-4713838 GCF_006229205.1 Suricata suricatta
AATCTAAATCCTTTTTTAAGGCAAGAAACACAGGACTATGAACTGAATGTTTGTATCTCCCTCAAACTTGTATGTTGAAGCCCAACATAGGTGACTGCATTTGGAGCTGGAGCCTTTGAAAAGCGATTAGTGTTAGTCATCCCGCAGGATGGGATGAAGGCTCTTCTAAAAAGAGAAGACCAGAGCCCTCTCCTTCTCCACCTTGTGATGGCACAGCAGGGAGGGGGCCACGGGGGCAGGCCTAGCCCTTCCGGCTGTGGCTGTGACCCCGCCATTCCAGGCACCGCGTCAAGGTCTCATGGAACTTGTCTTGCTAAGTTTCCACCTGGCTTGGGACCCATCAGTCTTTTCTTCCTCCTGATTTCTCCCTTTTAGAATAGGAATGTCCCCCCGCCACCTGTCCCACCACTGCACTGTGAAACACAAGACTTGGCTCAGAGCTGGAGAGGGATTCTGCCTCAGGATGAATCGTACCCAGAGTCTCTTCCATATCTGATTTAGATGCTATTTAATGCAACTTTGGAATTCAGAGCCAATGCTGGAACGAGTTAGGACTCGGCTTGTTGAGATGGAATGACTGTATTTTGCATGTGAGAAAGACCTGAATTCTTGGGGGCCAAAGACCCTACCCAGAATGCAATGAACTAAACTTCTGTGTCCCTCCCCAGATTCAACTGTGGGAAATAATTAGGATTACGTTATGTCATAATGGGATTAACACCCTCTCTCTCTTCTCTCTCTCTCTCCTCCCACTCTCCTCTTTCCTTTGCTCCTTTTCTATCTCCTTCCTTCTCTCCCTTCACAAACCAAGGGAAGACCATGTGAGGACACAATGAGAATGTGGCTGCTGCAAATCAGGAAGAGGAGCCTCACCAGACATTGAATCTGCCAGTACCTTGACCATAGACTTCTTAGCTTCCAGTGCTGTGAAAACTCAAGGTTCGTTTCTTAAGCCGCCCACTCCGTGTGTTTTTTTACAGCAGTGTCAGCTGAGGAAGGCACTCAGATCTCAGCGCTATGGATTCGAGCTCAGGAAAATGGCACCTGGGGTGTCATGGGCTCTGCCTGGGATACTGAGAAAGAACCAGTCATAGGACTATGTGGGAAGGACGCTGCAGCGAAGGGGAGAGCCAGGAAATCCTGCAGGCGGGTCCGGGAGCAACGGCTGAGGGTAGAGCCATGAGACGAGGGTAGAGCCATGAGACGTGGGCAGGGCAGGACCGGATCATGGAGGACTTCGCAGGCCGGTTAAGGGCTTTGGATTCTATGCTGCTGGTATTAGAAGACATTGGGAAGGTCGAGGCAAAGCAGTGTGAGGGATACAGAGGTTCATATGGTCCAGTTTACTTTTTCAGAAGATCACTGACAACTATGTGCAGAATGGACTCCAGGGAGTTTAATAAAAACAGGGGTGGGACCAGGGGGGCTGCCATTGGGTGTGGTGGCTGTGAGCCTTCTGACATGGATTCCCAAGTGTGGAAGGCGGGCATGGGGGTGGGATTCCCTCACCAACAAGCAATTTCCCAACAGTGGTTGACTGCCCTACTGGGTGTGAACTCAATTCTGACGCTACCTGGAGGGTGTGTCCCATCCCACCAGTTGAGGGCTCAGTCCTCCAAGACTGCCGCCTCTGGTCCCACGCTTCAGATGTGAATTGCACATCCCGGAAGTCACCTGGACTTCTCCCCAGCAGGTCTGAGATCGGAGGTCCCCATGACCCCTTCCTTAGAGGTTGATGAATTTTGGTAAATTACTAGAGCAGCTCACAGAACTCGGGGAAAAAGTGTACCTGGTAGATTGTCAGTTTATTATAAAAGGACATAGCTCAGGAAGAGCCAGATGGAAAAGATGCAGAGGGTCCAGGAAGGGGCTGGAGCTCAACTTCAGACAGATGAAAGAAGAGAAGAGAAAAGAAGAGAAGAGAAGGAGGAAGGGAAGAGAGAGAGAGGAAGGAAAAAAGGAGAGAGAAAGAGAGGGAAAGGAAGAGGGAGGGGAGGAGAGGGAGGGAGGAAGG
>NC_043714.1:4713938-4716039 GCF_006229205.1 Suricata suricatta
CTATCACATTTCTGGAAAAGGCCCTTTTTGAAAAAATAAAAAGCGGGGAGATGTTGGGGCCCATCCAGCCAGAAGTGCTGTGTGGCCTTTGGGACCCTGCTTCCCCTGCTTGAAAATGTGTGCGCTTGACTGCTTGACCTAAGTGGGTCAGAGACTGGAGTTAGTTCTCCTATTGTTCATGCCACTTGGTAATTGTGGTTTCAGTAAATGGGCAGACTTTCTTATTGAAACTTTCTCCCTGGTTAGAGGCACCTTACTCACAGACTATTGTTTAAACCTTTAAAGAAAAATAGCCTTGTCATAAGCCTCAGTTAATATTACACTATGTACACAAAATAAGACTCCTGCTAATGTATTTTTAGTGGTGAATTATGTTTTTTGATCCTCTGTATTGTACTCCATTTCTGTCTTTAACTTTCTGTTCTCTCTTCCATGGAAACAATGATCTATTCTGAAACATGTGATTCCTAAGAAGTTGCAAACAATGTAATCATTAAAAGAAAGATGTAATCACCTATGGTATATAAGACACCAAGTTTCACAGTAAAGTGTGGTCTCTTCCACCATTCACGTTGTCTGTGTTCTTTCTTATAGATATTTCGCCGACACCAACCCCCTACTCAGAGACCCTTGGACTCTGGTGCGTGGGCTGGTGCCCCGCATCATGTCTCTCTCTGTCTCTCAAAAATAAATAAAAAACAGGAAAAAAATAATTTTTTAAAAAAGATAGAAAGTCATAAGGAAGAGAAAACACATTTGCAATACTTGTGTTTATCAGACCGAGTCTGAGTGGAACCGTGCAGTCCATACCCGTGTTGTTCAAGGGTCAGCTGTACATGAAGATTAATGCATTTCTCCACCTGCTCTCTGGTGTGCTGTTGTATAGCCCATCTTTCCCATAAAATTCTGTTTAGAAACATGAACAAACAAGGTAAAAAGCAAAAGAAAACAAGATACACTGGTCCGGAACCACTGGAGGTGCTGGCACCCCAGGAACGGATGGTGATGGGCTCTGCTGGCCACGCTGCAAGCCAGCGGCTCACTGACGCCCGTGAGAGGGACACGCTCCTCTGTCTGGAGACAAATACACCTGGACCCGGGAACGGACCTCCTGACTGAGATGGTGCTGGAAAGTTCCGTCCTGTGCCACAAAGGACTTGCTAAGTCATGACATGAGCAAAATTGTGCTTCTCACGGTGTCATCAGACCCCACCCATGTTTAAACTTTAGCATCTGTCTTAGCAAAACAGTCGGTGGGGGGATTTCTTAAATGATCCGTCCAACACAATGTTTGTACTAAGAGTTTACAGCGGAGCCCACAAACAGCCCCTGTTACCAGAGCCATGTTTGATATGTGAAACCGTCTAATGAGAGGTACCATAAGAAGATTCTACAGAAAAGAAAGGACACAGACAGTAAGGAAGCAATTCAGAAAGCAAAATACACGTCAGCTACAGCATGTCTGTAGGGACAACACTCTTGCTGACAGGTCAGCAGATAAAGGAGCCGCTTCCATAGAGCTGATGGCCAAAAGCCAATGCTCAGGGCAGATGCCCCAGCCCTGCCGGTCAGTCTGCTCTCCTACCTGCCACTCTCTGCACCTCGCTCCCCAAGCCCCTCTGAGCCCTAGCAAACACCAGTGCCCCTCCAATTATTGGAGCAAGTCCCAGGGCAAGCTTGCCACTCCCACGGAAGCCCTATCCTTGGAAATAAATGATCTGGAAGACGCTTAGCCCACGGCCTGGCCCAGGGTGAGTCCTCATGGAATAGGAGCAAGTATTAAGCCCTCACAAACAATTTCTTGTCCTTGAGGAAATAACATTAATAGCGATATGACACCTTTGTTGGACTTTTGTGTTAAAATGGATTGTGAACAAGGATTTAAAATATATAAAGTTATTCCAGCCATTTTGATCTTATTTTTGTGTATGGTGTAAGAAAGTGGTCTAGTTTCATTCTTCTACATGTTGCTGTCCAATTTTCCCAGCACCACCTGCTAAAGAGGCAGTCTTTTCTCCATTGGATACTCTTTCCTGCTTTGTCAAAAATTAATTGACCGTACATTTGTGGGCCCAGCTCTGGATTCTCTATTCTATTCCAT
>NC_043714.1:4716139-4718981 GCF_006229205.1 Suricata suricatta
TTTCTTGGAAGCAGGGTTTCATGCTTTTACTTTCTTATTTGGTCAGGGGGTTCCTGCCATGACACCCACTATCGTAGGGCTGTCTGGTTTGATCTGGCTTCTGGTGGACTGCTGCCAGGACTTCCTCTTTGCTGGCTTCCAGGCATCTTGTTAGAACCTAATCAACTGGGTACTCTAACACTATCACCAACAAGAGGAATAAACTTACTCCTGTTGGATTAGACAAATCAGGGTCCACACCTGGATCTGGGATAATTTGGCTTCCCAGAGTTGCAGGTGATGAAGTTTTGGAGTAAGGGGGGCCAGGGGGTTCAGAGCTGATGGCCAAGAAAGAATTCTTGAAGACATGTTTGGTACAAGAAGGTGCAGGGGACAGGACCTGTGGGCAGAAAGAGCTGCACTGGGGTTGTGAACAATGTCTGTGAACTGCATCCCAACCCCGGTCCTGAACCTATTGTTGCCAGGTTACATACTGTGGACTTGGGGGAGGTAAAGGCAAAAGGGAAGCCTCCAGGAGTACTTTGATGTGCTAAAGAGGACTCTTAGATACCTGAGGCCTTGCTGTTTTCAAGCTTAGGTTGTTTCCCCTCTAGTAAGGGATTACCGTTAGGACAGTAGGGGGTTCCTGGAGAAATTCTGACTCTGCATTTCCTTCAAGTATTTGCCAATGGGCTGCAGATTATGAGGAAATTTAGTTCTATGTGCCGTTTCCTTCTTGCCTTTGTTTCCCACATCACTGTGGAGGAAAGGGGGATACTAGGGGCTCCAGGTAATTGAGTCCTTAGGTTTCTGGGGATTAGACTATTTTTGAGATTGCCTTTTTCTTGTAATTTACTAAGATATTTGTAAATTGATGGAGGCTCATGCCTGCATAACCATGATTTCTATCAGCCAGTCATTTTCCCTTTCCTTTGTTCTTGGGCAGCCAGGAGTGCCAGAGGAATATCACACACCTCCCAGCTGGGGGCAGAGGGCCAAGTGTGCTAGTTTGTACTTTGCCTTCAGCCTGTCATGCTCCTTCATCCCAGGGACCCCATCAGAAGTGGTTAGAACAAACTCTAGAAGGAGAGAGAGAAATGGATACTGAGCAGACCCACCAAAGTGTTCTTGAATACGGCACATCTCAGATGGCATTGCATTTCATCGACATTAGAATGAATGCCATGACCAGTCGTGTGTTTGTTACATGTGAAACAATGACTTCTCAGGATGGTTACAGGTGATGGTGGAATTGCTCTCAGGAAAAACAGCAGATTTGAGACCAGAGAGACCTGGGCTTGAACGACTTTCCACTTACAAGCAACATAACATTCGGCAAATTATTTAATCTCTCTGAGCCTCGATTCCCCAATTGTACAGTGAGGGTAGTGACAGAAAATTCAGGAATGCTGTAGTAAACATAAAGGAAGAATGTAAGCACATTCAAATGTGATTTGATGGAAATCCCAAGTAGCTGGTAATAAAACCACAGAAACAACAGAGCAAAAGAGATCTTCTGGCTCTAAGTCATCTGAAGTGACTCTCTAAGGCCAGTGTCAACTCGGTTTTGATCACTTTGTAGGAAAGTGAACACCTTTAATAAACCAGTGTTATACCCAAGTTTCCAATATCACCCCCCAAAACCAGAGACTACCGGGGAGACTGAGTCACGCATGCAAAAGCAAAGGGCTTTATTACGAGTTTAGGCTGGCTGAGCCTAAGCTCACGCTCACAGACTTAACAGGCGTAGGGGATCCAAGCTGAGTGCCCTAAACAAAGGCTGGGTAGGGCCTTTATGGGTTTGAGAAGGGGGAGTTTAGGAAATTGTGACACAGGTAGAGGGGTCCAATCATTATTATACAATATTATTGACAGCAGGTTTAACCAATTACAGAGTGGTCCCAGGACCCAGGACCCTCAGGTAGGGTGTAACTAGCCTCAAGCAATAAGTGATTATCTATAGCTTAGCTGGCCTTTCCTCATTGGGTCTTACAAGGGTGGTCCCTCCTGCCTTGGGCAATGTGTGCCTTTCTATTGTCTAATGATTAGAATCAGTTTGGTTTAGACCACCTTCCGCACCCTGGGTGGAGTAGCTTGCCATATGCTATAATCTTGTCAATATGAGAACCACCGTCAGGCCACCACACTTGCTAATCTTTGTAACAATTTTAGATGTTACACATGTAGAGTGATCAAGAGAACATTCATTTGACAAATACTTGTTGAACACCCAATATGTGTCAGGAAAGTTTTCAGGTCTTTGAGCCATAGCAGTGATACATGGTATGTGTGTTTAGATCATGGTTTAATTTCCTGTAAGCAGCATCCTTTATGTGTGGGAAGTTTTGGGTGATGCTTCGTGAATGGTCTGAATTCTTGGAATAACTTTATTTTTTTTTCTCCATAATATTTTATTGTCAAATTGTGTTCCATACAACACCCAGTGCTCTTCCCCTTAAGTGCCCTCCACCATCACCACCACCTCTTTTCCCCCCTCCCCCTTCCCCCTCAACCCTCAGTTCATTCTCAGCATTCAATAGTCTCTCAAGTTTTGCATCCCCTCTCTCCCCAACTCTCTCTCTCTCCTCCGTTCCCCCTGGTTCTCCATTAGGTCTCTCTTGTTTTCCTGCTAGACCTATGAGTGCAAACATATGGTTTCTGTCCTTCTCTGCCTGGCTTACTTCACTCAGCATGACACTCTCAAGGTCCATCCACTTTCCTACGAAGGGCCATATGTTATTCCCTCTCATTGCCATGTAGTACTCCATCGTGAATATATACCACATCTTCTTGATCCATCCGTCAGGTGATGGACATTTAGGCTCCTTCCATGTTTTGGCTATTGTTGACATTGCTGCTATGA
>NC_043714.1:4719081-4720814 GCF_006229205.1 Suricata suricatta
GGAGTTGGGTCTGAAAGCAGTAGAGGATCTGTGGTTTAAGGGTGGCGGGGAGGCACACTGCAGATTGTGAGAGCCCAGGGTACAGGACGTGAAACATAGAACATTAGTCGGCAGTGTTTCAGAATCAGAAACTTTAGGTGGGCTCTGTAAGGGCCTTTTAATCTACTCTCTTTCCTCAGGAAGTCATTCAACATCTGTCTGTTCAGTGCTGTGACTTAATTTGGTCAGAACGAGGACCGTCCAGTAGAAGCCGAGGAAAGAAAACATGTCATGTTCTCGAAGCCGCAGTCTTTCAGCTTGCGCCTGGCTCTGTGTGAAACCTCAAGTCCTTGCCACATGCTATTTAGCGTCAGGAGTTGCATTAGCAGTGAGATAAGAGAGAGAAAGGAAGGAATAGAGCACAAGACTGATCTTGGCGTTATCGCTGCCAGCTACTTTATGGGCTGCTGTTTCTGGGAGATGGATCAGGGGCTCTGTCTTGAGAGGAACTAGTCTTTGAGGCTCTCTGAACTTCACATCTTTGCTCCAAAGAGAAATAAAGACTGAACACAGACTGTGGTAGAAATTTGGATTTGGGAAGCATTGCCGGGAATGCAATAGGGTGAGGCTGGGCATTTCTGAGACCCTTTCAGGAATAACCCTTCCAAGAGGCATTCTGTCTTGTCCTTCTACTCAACCCTTCAGGAGGATTGTGTAAGTGTTGCTGGCCACCCCATTCAGATGGGGAAAGCTCAAGGCCAGCTGATCAGTGACAGCCAGGGCAGGGGGTGAAGACTGTTAGTCCCCACATTAAGCAGCTTCACCAGCATATCCAGCTGGAATTTCAGAGAGACAGGGTGATATGCAACTGTCCTATAAATCTCCCATTTCTATTAATGAACTCACAGCATTTAAGAAATCAAAACTAGTGAGTCTTAGATTCTACCTGCTCTGCCAAACAGAGTTTCAACTAGTAAAATGGTTAAACTCACCTAAGAGATGAACATTTGTTTGTCTATAAAGTTTTCTGTTCCTGGGAAATTTTTAGTGCTCTTAAGGTAGAGCTATATCTTATATTTACTTGATGTTTCTTTTCCAGAATAGTACAATAATCCCCAAATTGTAATTATGTAATTTCTATTCACTGCAAGAGTCAGATTATTGGTTTGGAACAACAGAAGTCCACTCTAAGTGGCTTAAACATTAAGGTTATTAACTAGGTCATGCAATTGGAATTCCAAAGACAGGGAGCATTCAGGAGCCAATTACCATTGGCTTGTTGGGGAGGAAGAAATTTACCTCTGTCCAAGGTTCTTCTAGCTGAACTAAGAATTAAATTTACATGAGATACATGAACAGAATAAAATAAAATTTAATTTCATTTGGGGAATCCATACAGACCTGCAATTCCAAATACAGTCAGACAACACAAGACTTACATAACATCTTGAGCTTGGAAGAGAGGTAGCGGTCTGAGAATACAAAAGGGAGGAAGACCTTTAGCAAGAAGGTGAGAGGAGATGTTTGGGAAACAAAGATTGCCTTGTTCTGCAGATAAGTTTCCTAGGTAATGAAGGATCTCTATTAATAGCTCTCTTCAGGTTACATGCTCTCTTTTCCCATGTAAATAAGGCAGTTGAGGGAGAAGGTAAAGAGTTTTTCTTAAAACTCCTGTGTTTTGATTGCTTTTAACTCAGAATAATTTTAGGTAGCAGAGTCACGCAGCAGAAGTGTGTTGGGTCCATAAGTCAAAA
>NC_043714.1:4720914-4722256 GCF_006229205.1 Suricata suricatta
TTTTTTAAAAGGGAAAAATGGGCAATTTTACCCAAACAAAACCTAAGTTTTTTCTTGGAGTTACCAGAGGAGATACCTGGGAAGTAGTGATTTTCTCTGCAATTAAATAGCATTTTGTTTGATATTGCCTAATTTTTTTTTCAGGTGACTTAGCTAAACAAATGACTCTGGGAACATTAAATTGACACTTCACAGATACATTCTTTTCTTAGAATAATAATAATAACAACATTGGTCTAGCTCTTATAATTTGCATTCTTCATTGGATCAGTTTGGTACCTATGCCAAACTCTGTGAGAAGAAACTAATGTCCACAAAGGACACATTTTCTTTTCTTTCTTTTTTTTTTTAAGGACACATTTTCTTAAAGTAGACATTTTCTGGACTCAATACATTAAAAAGAAACTTCTAAAAATTATCCTCAAATATGCTATCCCAAATTTGAAAATAGATTCCAATTAAAAGTTCCCCCTAACTCATTTCAGAGGCAACCTGATGATCTGGTATTTTCCCTCACCCAGATGCCCAGAGCCTGGCTCTAGAAAACTCCCTGACTCCAACATCCTGCTATTTGCACTGCCCACCCTGCAATTTCCTGTGGACAGACTTGAGGACAAATAAATTACTCCTCGAACCCTAGGCTCTTGATGGTGTTTCCCATCAGGATGGGGAATGGCATGGGCAGGTTGCTAGAAGCCATTTCTGAACTCATTAAAGTGGAGAAATCTCTTTGTGAGGTAAGGTGGGTTTGCAAGGCTCCCACTATCAGATGGCCACTGAGGTCTACCCCCCATTCAATTATTTTTGCTTGATGACCAACATCCAAAGCGCCTCATTGACTGGTATCAGGAATGACTTGTCCCCTTATGCTAAAAGTATGCTAATTTTATCTAGTGAAGGAACATAATATAAGAGTTTCTTCTTTGCAATTATAGGAGCAAATATTACATTTCCTGAGAAACCTGTTTTTCTTCCCCTCAAGAAAACAGGCTATTGACCCCTGCTCACAACAAATTAACTTCTGCCTTTACTATGCTAAAAATATTGCCTTGTATTTGAATGCTAAAGATCCCCTCCTTCCCCATATGATGAGCATCTAAGTCACCTACATCAGTCACTATTGATAAAGATTATGCATGAGTCTTTTACCAATCTATGTTCTGGGAAATTTTTACATACCAAAGAATTTGCCATCAGAAATCATTGTCTAAGGCAATTGCCTCTTCTGTTTTGTACACCATACATTTGTTCCATAAATAAAGCTGACCCTCCTGTCAGTGCAGAGGTGCCTGCCTTGTGATCAGAAAGAAACTCGAGGCTCTCTCACTCCCTTTTGCTGACA
>NC_043714.1:4722356-4724266 GCF_006229205.1 Suricata suricatta
CCCCATGGGGAGAAATAGGGACTTTGAGAAACTACCACATGTAAAGGGAAGTCAGGAAGAGCATGCGCAGAAGAAGACATGTGCTAAGAAGTCAGACAAGACTCCAAGCTTTCACTTCCTGTCAGTCTTTAGGCTCAGTGTGAGCTGGATGTGCAGCTCCAGAAAAGTTGTAAATGGGCTGGCTGGGCATGGAAGGAGGGTCTCCAGTACGGGGACAGCTTCCAGAAATACCTCCACCAGGCTCTCGGGCAACTCACTGAGTATAATGCCACTGGGCTGTGACAGGAGATGTGTGCACACAACATACTTTTTTAATCCCGTTGGACAGAAATAATCATCACAGAACCCTGGAGACACAACTTCAGCATTTTGCAGCTTCTGGACTCTGTCTCTTAGTTAGAGTATTTTATATACATGTCATACAAATTAGATATTTTTTTAAAAGTTGAAGTGTAGCAAGAAAATATGCTCATTTTACAACTTTTTGAGTTTTGCAGCAAGACAACACTGTTTTATCAACCTAAGATATGTTTTATAAAACTAGAAAGAAAAATAAAAGGACACAACAAGATGCAAATTGTACTCAAAAAGTTGATAACGTTTTAAGATGCAATTTGGAAAGATGCTTTGGAGCACGTCTTTAAAACAAATGAAAACATACAGACTCCAGATTGGGGCATATGCAAAATGTACCTTATTTGTCCTCTCTAGCTAGAGAAACGTCAAATAAAAGTCAACAGCATATGAATTGATACTAATGAAAAGTAGCAATAAAATCAATAGAAATTATACTGATATTGAGAAGAAAAGTTAAAAAAATTTTTCAGGTGAGACCAAAAGTACTAACTCATTAAAGGAGAGAAAAAATCTCAAATAGAGATAACAAATTGGGTCTTTCATTGTCTGCTTACAAGAATGAATGATAAGAACATGGAAAAGATTTACACGCTTTGCTGATTTGACATAAAACATCAACGTGCACGACAATAACTGTGGTAGGCAAAATGATGGGTCACTCGGAGATATCCAGCCCGTATCCCAGAACCTGGAAATCTGTTAGGTCACATGGCAAAGGGAAAATCAAGGCTGCAGATAGAATTAAGGCTGCTGCTCACCATCTGAGATGGGTGTTATCCTGGATTACACACACGGGCCCTGCACTAGGCTATAGTCATTAGTACCAAGTTTTTTAACAGGGAGCAAAGGAGTGTTCCAGGCAGACTGGCAGACCCTTAAAACACCCAGGTTTTAAAGGCGCTGGATGTGGGGTTTATTCCCCTCCTTGGCTTGTTGAGGCACGGGGTACTGTCTAACTGCAGCTGGGTCAGCCCCAGATTTGAGTTCAACAAATATGGGTGGGCGATGGTTTGCCAGCCCTAGACCCCCAGTTTCAGCCCAGGCTTGTGGGTATTTCTGGAGCCACTGGTCAATATGGGCATCAGGATTAGAGTCTCCTCATATAAGCAGTACTCATCAGCTTATTGGAGGGAGATGACCTGAATAGGCTTCCTGTCTGAACTTACGAGTTGTGCTCCTTGTGGGCCAAAATGAATCTGGGCCCTCATTTTTGATAAAAGGTCTCTCCCCAGCAGGGGGTAAGGATAGTCTGGGATTATCATGAAAGAGTGGGTTACCCAGGCCACACCTAAATCTACGGATCTTTGGGTAGTCCATGAATACTGTTTGGTCCCGGTGGCACCTTGGACCCAAGATCGCCTACTTGAGGTAGGCCCATTGGCCTCTCATAATACTGAGTGTTGAGCCCCAGTGTCCACCAAGAAGTCAGTTGGTTTCCCCTCCACTTTAAGAGTTACCCTAGGTTCGGGGAGGGGCTCCGAACCCCGTCCCCCGTAGTCCCTGTCTCCAGCAAACAATACTTTTGGCTTATCTCTACTTCTGGACAGTCCTTA
>NC_043714.1:4724366-4725914 GCF_006229205.1 Suricata suricatta
CTGGGCTTTTCACAGCATCTTGTTCTCCAGTATTCAGATCAGGAGGCTGGCTTCCAAGAGGCATTGGTGGAATCAGCCCATTTTCTTCCTACCATATACTATTGGCCAAAGCAGTGCCAGCTGCTTGCTCTCAGGGTAGAGGGACAGACTTAGCCTCTTGATGTGACAAGGGCCAGGTGTCCCTGTAGAATAGCCTTGTGGGCAGGGAATGTCGTGGAAAGTACAATCTGCTTACTTTTAGGAATGGAAATTGGCAAAACATAATGACCGGTTGGACATAGAGAGGTAGTGAGAGAACTGAATCAGAGCGTATACCAAGATCTCGAAGTTCGGGATGCGAGATGATGATGGCTCCACCAACATTGCCTTAGGAAAGGGTGCTTTAGGTTGGGGCACATTGGAACGGTTGTAGGTGTGGTATTTGAGAGGGTACGAGAGTGCCATGTAGTCAAGGCCAAGCCTGTGAGCAGAGATCAGTGGAAGTCAGCAGGAGAGCAGGAGCCAACGCTGGGCAGGGGTGGGGGTGGGGGTCTCTTCCTTCTCTGACAGTGAAGGGGGGGCCTTGCAGCGGGTTTGGCCTTGGATAAGGCGTGAGATGGAAGGGGTGTGTGTGGGTGACTGCCTCTGAGCGCCTCTGTTGTGTTGAAGAAATTACACGCAAGTCCCTACTCTGAGAGGGAAGATGTTAGAGACTGCTGGCATTTTGAAGAAAGCAGTCCAAGGTTTGGAATATTTATTCAAAAAAAGAAAAGCAATCAAGGATAAGAAAACTGGACTGTGCTGATGATTGTCCTGTTGAGTTGAAGCCTGCAGATTTTAATGGCAGTATTCTGTATGACTTCCTGAATGTCTTCTTCAGCGTTGGGGCAGTATAGAGGGTGGCAAGGGTATGCGGACATTAAGGGGGTTCATGAATAAGTGGTTCTGGTCGTCTGTTATGGTATCCAAGCAGAACAGCAAAGGAAGAGAGAGAGGTGAGCTTGGTTACCTCAAGAAATAATATAGAAAGCAAGGACCCATTGTTATTAATCCTTGAGTTGAATTATTCAATTACTGACTAAATAATTGACCTCTTTCTCTCTCTTGTTTTTCCCTTTTGTGTAGAGTTTATGGCTACTCTATGAACCACATCAAGACGTACATATAGAGTATGGGGAAAATGTGATGACATGCACACATATTACAATGAACAAAAACACCTCATGGCTACTTCGTAGCTTACAGTTCTCAGAGAGTATTAAAATGTTTTTATCCTTTTTAAAACCAAGTAATGCATAAATACATTCAAGTTATAAGATACTCAAATGATATAAAGAAAGAGCAAAAGATGCAGGTCACCTGCTGCCCAAGTCCAGCTCCAGCAGGCCCAGCGCTTCCTGAAGGATGGACGATGTCAGCAAAAGGGAGTGAGAGAGCCTCGAGTTTCTTTCTGATCACAAGGCAGGCACCTCTGCACTGACAGGAGGGTCAGCTTTATTTATGGAACAAATGTATGGTGTACAAAACAGAAGAGGCAATTGCCTTAGACAATGATTTCTGATGGCAAAT
>NC_043714.1:4726014-4734068 GCF_006229205.1 Suricata suricatta
CTTCATCATGAAAACCCTGAAAAACCCACCTCATGGAGATCCTGTATTTAATCCCGTCTTTTCCTAGTGCTTCTTCTCTAACAGCGTGGCATTGCTTTTCAAGGAGGGGTGTTGCTGCCAGAGTGAGGGGCTTTTAATTACTTCAGGCTGAGGGCACCTGGCCACAACAGCTTCCCCGGCACCAGAGAAGAGGATTTCTAAAGAGCTGACTCCTGCTCCGCGGGCAGGAATTGGAACAAAACACTAATTATGCACACTTGGTGCTGCCCATTGGCTCCCAGACCCCAGCAAGTTTCCCTGGATGTTTGTTCATGTGGATGCATTTCCCGCTATGTTCTTTCAGGTTTTCGTGCATCTTTATTCTCACAGTCACAGATCAGAATAAACGTATTGGGGAGCAACTGGGTGGCTCAGTCAGTTAAGCATCAGACGTCGGCTCCGGTCCTGATCTTACAATTCCTGGGTTCAGGCCCTACATCGGGCTCTGTGCCAATGGCTTAGAGGCTGGAGCCTGCTTGGGATTCTGTGTCTCCCTCTCTCTCTGCTCCTCCCCCGTTCATGGTCTCTCTCTCTCTCAAAAATAAATACACGTGAAAAATATTTTTAAAAAAGACATATTGGAAGATCACGCTTCCCCCCCCTTGCCTGCCTCCATTTCTTCAATTATATCTATCTGATATACAGGTATTTACACTGTGATTACTATTTAAGCTGCCATCTTTTCCACGTCTAAATATGCCGCTACGGATGATGAAAAAATTCTCGGGATAGAGCCCCTCTGGGTCCTGGACTTACGTCATCTCATCTCAACCTGTGGCAGGGGAGGTGGTCCTCTGACCCTTGTTGCAAAGAGTAGGGAAGACAGAGCGGCTGCAGTCCACACAGGTGGTTGGAGGCAGAGCCCGAGTGACCCAGAGCGGTTCTGGGAAACCAGCCAGCGTATGTCTCCTGTTTGCTCATCGAGCCTCTTGGGGGCAGTACCATCCAAGGGGCTGACGCTCAGTTGTGCAGGTGACGCAGCAGCAAACTCGGTTCTCCTGGGAAATAGCTGCACGGGTCAGATCCGGACCCACTGCCGGCCAGCCTGGGCCCAGCCCCACATGGCTGGAAGCCTTCTGGGGCTCTCGGCCCCGCCCCAGGCCCTGCTCTTGCCCCGCCCTGCTTGCTGCAGCTCCGGTTCCTAGAGCAGGAGAGGCAGGCAGGCCTCCACTGCAAGGTCTTTGCAGCCAGGGTCGGCTCTGCCTGGAAGGCTCTTCCCACGTGTCCTTGGGGCTCACTCTTGCCTCGGCTGAGCCGTGGCCTTATTCCTGAAGCCTTTTTCCAACACCAGACCTGGCTTCATGTCTCTTCAGAGAAAACTGTTCACCTCCTGCACGTGAGACATTTCCGTATTCACCGTCTGCTCCCTCACTGCAGCGAAAGCTCAGAGAGAGCATGCGCAGTCCTTAGACCGAAGCTGGGCACAGGCTGGACCTTGGATGCCACTGATTGAATGAGTGAATCCAGAGTTCTGACAGCAGAGCATCTCCAACGATTTAGCACCAGCTCCAGGCCAGGGGACACTCCAAAGCGGAACCCAGATGCGCCAGGATGATGCTGACCCACCCTGTAGAGCTGGGTTTCTCAGATTCTGTGGCACCTAATTCAGTGGCCGGTGGTCAAAACATTTGGGAAACACTGGCTTAAGTGAACTGCAGCAAATTTTCCACTGGAGAACCTCTCTGTGCTTCTACTGCTCTAATACGGATTGACAAGAGAAGAACAGTCAATGAAGCAAGTGCCAGATGATTTGGGGAAGGAATCCTTCCTGTGCGGGCCACTGTACTCCGTGCCCCTGCTGAACGCTATGCTAGTTCCGGCATCCTGATGGTTAAAGAGTGCTCTCGAGGCGACCTCTTGTTGAAGGATTTTGTGTGTGTGCGTTGGCTAAAAACTTCATCAGGTTCAATCCCAGTAGTAGTAATCATCCGATGTCCCTTGGAAAGGCTTCTTAGAAGAAGTTTGATCTGAGGAACCGTGGCATGGCTTGCTGTGTGCACCAGGGGGTCCCAAGACACGAGGGCACCAGACACGTTTTATTGTCGAGCCTCCCCACCTCAGGTCTGCACCCTGAGGCCTCCATGCTCACGCTTGCAGGCTCCCCACTTCCCTGCACGTCCCTGCCCCTGCATCCCCTGGGACCCTCGGGAGCCCCTTCCCATGTCTCTACTGTGCCTCCCTGAGGAAACAGCAGTATGAATCGCTAATAACTAATCAAAATCGTCCTCACAGATCATTTTAGTACTTTCCAAGCATGTTTTAGTGCCTTACCAGAAAAGACTGCACCATGGGACTCTTTAAGCAAAATAGTAGGGTCAGTGGGAGAAATACTTGGAGACAAAAGGGTGTGCTCACATTCTTCCAGAGTAACTTGATGTTTGAGCGAGCTTCTCTCCAGGCCGTGTCTACACTAAGCCTCTACTCTCACATTATGTCTAATTCCAGCAAGAACCCTCTGTAAATGGTATCATAACTATTTTAAGTTAACTATTTATTTATTTTGAGACAGAGAAAGAGAGAGAGAGAGAGCATGTGTGCAAGGAGGGGAGGGGCAGTGAGAGAGGGAGGAGAGAATCCCAAGCAAGCTCCGTACTGTCAGCACAGAGCCTGACACAGGGCTTGATCCCACAAACTGTGAGATCATGACCTGAACCAAAACCGAGAGTTGGATGCGTAGGTGACTGAGTTACCCCGGCACCCCTTATTATGTTCATTTTTACAGAAGAATACCAAAGAACAGAAAGAAGTTGCTCAAGGTCACATTATGAGTATGGAATTGTGAACGTGTAACCTCTTTGTTCCAAACCCCATGTTCTCCTGGAAGACATCTAGAACCTTCCATGGAAGATCCCGCCATTAGGAGACCCAGCTACACACCAGGCCCTGCGTGAGGCACCTGGTCACTCTGTTGTGCAATGGACACCTTCAAAACGTAAACATTTGTCATGAATGACTGAAGGCAGAAACTCTCATTTTACAAATGAGAAACCCGAGTCTACAAACAGTTAAGGACTTGTTACCAGGCACATGGCAACATCCTCACCACCTCACAGAAGGTGGCCTTTGGGAAGTCTGTGGTGCACATTTGTTGAATTAGACATAATGGATGGATGAATTGTGTAAGACTAGTTCTGCATTCTGATCTCTAAATGTGTGCTTTGCGTGCTGGATGATAAAAAGAAACCCTGAAATTAAAAAGAAATGGTTCCTCAAAAAATTTTAAAAAAGAACTATCTATGATCCAGCCATTCCACTTCTGGGTATGTATCCAAGGGAAATGAAATCACTATTTCAAAGAAATATCTGCACCCTCCTGTTTATTGAGGCATTATTTGTAGTAAGCAAGAAATAGAAATAACCTAAGTGTCTATCGATGGACATGTGGATAAGGAAAATACAGTACACACACACACACACACACACACACACAATGGAATGTTATTCAGCCGTAAACAAAGGAAATTCTGCCATTTACAACATGGATGGACTTAAAGCGTGTTATGTTAAACAAAACATCAGAGCAAAGCAAATACAGTCTCCTCTCACTGATATGTGACAATTCAGCAAACAGAGCTCATAGATACAGAAAACAAATCGGTAGTTGCCAGAGGTGTGGAGTGAGCAAAATGGATGAAGGTGGTCAGAAGGCTCAAGCTTCCAGTTGAATTAAAAATAATCGGGGCGCCTGGGTGGCTCAGTCGGTTAAGCATCCAGCTTCAGCTCAGGTCAGATCTCACGTTTGTGGGTTCCAACCCCACATCGGGCTCTGTGCTGACAGCTAGCTCAGAGCCTGGAGGCTGTTTCAGATTCTGTGTCTCCCACTCTCTCTGACCCTCCCCTGCTCGTGCTGTCTCCCTCTGTCTCTCAAAAATAAATAAAAAACAGAAAAAGAAATTAAAGATAATCAAGTCCGAGGATGTAGAGTATAGCATGGAGACCAGAGTTAACAGTCCTGTGTTGTGTATCTGAAAGTTGCTGAGATAGTGAGAGGGTAGATCTTAAAAGTGCTAATCACAAGAAGAAAAATTATAAGTATGTGTAGTGATGGATGTTAACTAAACTTATTGAGGTAATCATTTCCCAATATACACATATATCAAATCATTACATTGTACACATATGACTAATAAAATATTTTGTATCAATTACATGTCAATTTATGTGGGGGAAACACAGATGGGAACACATAACGAAGACAGTAGAAGATTTTTATAAATAAGCCTTAATGTTCTTAGTGAATGCTCATGTAATTCTCCTCCTCTTCTTATGCACTTTTCTATTTTCCTCTTGTCTTGGAGTATAAAAATATATCTTATCATTCCTGTTTCCTGCTCTCTGCATCCATGGTATTTTCAGGGAGCAGGGCATTTTGTGAAAGACTGTCAAATCATATCCGAAGAAAGTAGGGAAAACGAAACCCATGAAAATAATGTGTGGAGGAATATTTTATTCAGCTAGATTTTTAAAACTTAAAGATGATCAATAATATAACTTTTATATTTTGTACCCTGATGAGCAAATTGCTACAAATGGAACACTAGACTTTGGTTCAAGCCTGGTGTTCTAATAGTTTTCAGTATTGTTACTAAGTAACTATTCTGAAATGGGGGTGGGCCTAGTGGCACAGAAGAAATGGGACAAATGTACAGTTGACCCTTGAACAATGTAGGCCACGAGCCTCCTCCCACCCCCCATGCCGTAAAAAATTTGTGTATAACTTTTGACTTTCTAAAACCTGAATGTCAGGGCACCTCGGTGGCTCAGTCAGTTAAGCATCTGACTCTTGATTTTGGTTCAGATCATGGTCTCATGGTTCATGAGTTCAAGTCCAACATCGGGCTCTGCATTGACAGTGTGGGACATGCTTGCGATTCTCTCTCCCTCTCTCTGTGCCCCTACTGCCTCTTTCTCTCCTAAAATAAATAATAAATTCAAAAATATTTTCTTAAAAAGATAGAAAGTCATAAGGAAGAGAAAACACATTTGCAGTACTTGTGTTTATCAGACCGAGTCTGAGTGGAACCGTGCAGTCCACACCCGTGTTGTTCAAGGGTCAGCTGAACATGAAGATTAATGCATTTCTCCACCTGCTTTCTGGTTTGCTGTTGTGTAGCCCATCTTTCCCATAAAATTCTGTTTAGAAACATGAACAAACAAGGTAAAAAGCAAAAGAAAACAAGATACACTGGTCCGGAACCACTGGAGGTGCTGGCACCCCAGGAACGGACGGTGATGGGCTCTGCTGGCCACGCTGCAAGCCAGCGGCTCACTGACGCCCGTGAGAGGGACACTCTCCTCTGTCTGGAGACAAATACACCTGGACCCGGGAAAGGACCTCCTGACTGAGATGGTGCTGGAAAGTTCCGTCCTGTGCCACAAAGGACTTGGTAAGTCATGACATGACAAAATTGTGCTTCTCACGGTGTCATCTGACCCCACCCATGTTTAAACTTTAGCATCTGTCTTAGCAAAACAGTCGGTGGGGGGATTTCTTAAATTATCCGTCCAACATAATGTTTGTACTAAGAGTTTACAGCGGAGCCCACAAACAGCCCCTGTTACCAGAGCCATGTTTGATATGTGAAACCGTCTAATGAGAGGTACCATAAGAAGATTCTACAGAAAAGAAAGGACACAGACAGTAAGGAAGCAATTCAGAAAGCAAAATACACGTCACCTACAGCATGTCTGTAGGGACAACACTCTTGCTGACAGGTCAGCAGATAAAGAAGGAGCCGCTTCCATAGAGCTGATGGCCAAAGGCCAATGCTCAGGGCAGATGCCCCAGCCCTGCCGGTCAGTCTGCTCTCCTACCTGCCACTCTCTGCACCTCGCTCCCCAAGCCCCTCCAAGCCCTAGCAAACACCAGTACCCCTCCAATTATTGGAGCAAGTCCCAGGGCAAGCTTGCCACTCTCACGGAAGTCCTATCCTTAGAAATAAATGATCTGGAAGACGCTTAGCCCACGGCCTGGCCCAGGGTGAGTCCTCATGGAATAGGAGCTAGTATTAAGCCCTCACAAACAATTTCTTGTCCTTGAGGAAATAACATTATTAGCGGTATAACACTTTTGTTGGACTTTTGTGTTAACATGGATTGTGGGCAAAGGTTTAAAATATATAAAATTATTCCAAGAATTCAGACCATTCAAAAAGCATCACCCAAAATTTCCCACACATAAAGGGTGCTGCTTACAGGAAATTAAACTATAATCTAAACATGCATACATACATAAATACATAATATACATAATAATAAAATACATAAACACACATATCACTGCTATGGCCCAAAGGCCTGAAAACTTTCCTGACACATATTGGGTGTTCAACAAGTATTTGCCAAATGAATGTTCTCTTGATCACTCTACATGTATAACATCTACAATTGTTACAAAGATTAGGAAGTGTGGTGGCCTGACGGTGGTTCTAATATTGACAAGATTAAAGAGTATGGCAAGATACTCCACCCGGTTTATTAAAGGTGTTCACTTTCCTACAAAGTGATCCAAACCAAGAGGTGACACTGGCCTTCGAGAGTCACTTCAGATGACTTAGAGCCAGAAGATCTCTTTTGCTCTGTTGTTTCTGTGGTTTTATTACCAGCTACTGGGGATTTCTATCAAATCACATTTGAATGTGCTTACATTCTTCCTTTATGTTTACTACAGGATTCCTGAATTTTCAGTCACTACCCTCACTGTACAATTGGGGAATGGAGGCTCAGAGAGATTAAATAATTTGCCGAATGTTATGTTGCTTGTAAGTGGAAAGTCGTTCAAGCCCAAGTCTGTCTGGTCTCGAATCTGCTGTTATTCCTGGGAGCAATTCCACCATCACCTGTAACCATCCTGAGAGGTCATTGTTTCACATGTAACAAACACACGACTGGTCATGGCATTCATTCTAATGTCGATGAAATGCAATGCCATCTGAGATGTGCTGTATTCAAGAACTCTTTGGTGGGTCTGCTTAGTATCCATTTCTCTCTCTCCTTCTAGAGTTTGTTCTAACCACTTCTGATGGGGTCCCTGGGATGAAGGAGCATGACAGGCTGAAGGCAAAGTACAAACTAGCACACTTGGCCCTCTGCCCCCAGCTGGAGGTGTGTGATATTCCTCTGGCACACCTGGCTGCCCAAGAACAATGGAAAGGGGAAATGACTGGCTGATAGAAATCATGATTATGCAGGCATGAGTCTCCATCAATTTATAAATATCTTAGTAAATTATAAGAAGAAGGCAATCTCATCAATAGTCTAATCCCCAGAAACCTAAGGAGTCAATTACCTGGAACCCCTAGTATCCCCCTTTCCTCCACAGTGATGTGGGAAACAAAGGCAAGAAGGAACTGGCAGATAGAACTAAATTTCCTCATCATCTGCAGCCCATTGGCAAATACTTGAGGGAAATACAGAGTCTGAATTTCTCCAGGAACCCCCTACTGTCCTAACGGTAATCCCTTGCTAGAGAGGAAACAACCTTAGCTTGACAACAGCAAGGCCTCAGGTATCTAAGAGTCCTCTTTAGCACATCAAAGTACTCCTGGAGGCTTCCCTTTTGCCTTTACCTCCCCCAAGTCCACAGTATGTAACCAGACATTGTTCACAACCCCAGTGCAGCTCTTTCTGCCCACAGGTCCTGTCCCCTGCACCTTTTTGTACCAAACATGTCTTCAAGAATTCTTTCTTGGCCATCAGCTCTGAACCCCCTGGCCCCCCTTACTCCAAAACTTCATCACCTGCAACTCTGGGAAGCCAAATTATCCCAGATCCAGGTGTGGACCCTGATTTGTCTAATCCAACAGGAGTAAGTTTATTCCTCTTGTTGGTGATAGTGTTAGAGTACCCAGTTGATTAGGTTCTAACAAGATGCCTGGAAGCCAGCAAAGAGGAAGTCCTGGCAGCAGTCCACCAGAAGCCAGTTCAAACCAGACAGCCCTACGATAGTGGGTGTCATGGCAGGAACCCCCTGACCAAATAAGAAAGTAAAAGCATGAAACCCTGCTTCCAAGAAA
>NC_043714.1:4734168-4737014 GCF_006229205.1 Suricata suricatta
AAAAATGTTTTTAATGTTTTTATTTATTTTTGATACAGAGAGAGACAGTGAGAGGGGGAGGGGCAGAGAGCAAAGGAGACACAGAACTGGAAGCAAGCTCCAGGCACTGAGCTAACTGTCAGCACAGAGCCTGACGCGGGGCTCGAACCCACGAACGTGAGATCTGACCTGAGCCGAAGTTGGAGGCTTAACCAACTGAGCCACCCAGGTACCCCGAGGATCGATTTTTAAGTCATTCATTGCAGGAAGACGCCATCAAATATTTACTGTATTCATAAAATCTGGTAAATTACACGTGTGCAAAAATTACCTGTTTGTATTAGATTTTTCATTGATCCATTTCACTGTGATATCTTCTTCTCTCCACTTTCTCTCTATAAAGCATTAGAATCAAGAAAAGTGCAAAGCATTATTTATAAAAGTTCGTAAGCAGCATAACTGGACAGCATTCTGTCCAAACAATTGTGTCACACCAGCAGGATCCACAAACTTTAGAATGAAGATTTCTAGGTAGATTTGAAAGACCTCATCGAAAAACACTTTTTTTGATAGTTTCTTTTCTTTTTTTTAAATTGACTGGTCTTTCTTTTTGGAAGCTGGCAAAATTTAAACAATTTGAAATAGGTTACCGAATTGTCTATGTGTCACTTCCATTTGATAAAGAAGTTAGATATATAAAATTTTAATCCAAATAACTGAATCTGGATCTGTTCAAAAGTACTTTTGTTTATAAATAATTTTTTGCCCTTTTTTTCCCAAGCCTTATATGCCAGTATAAGCTAATTTCCAAAAGAAAGTAAGTTTCAGTAACAACTTTGAAGCTTGAATTTTTTGAGTTTAACAAAAAAAATTAGTTCTTTTCCATCTTGAATTGAAGTTTCGCATACGGTAATCTCAATTTGAAGGTGAAAATGCTCTTGCTTCTCATCTGAACAGCTTGCCAGGCTTCCTATATTTGATTTGTGGACTCACTAAATCTGGGATGACACCTCCCCTCAATGGTGACGACTTTGTAATGACAAAAATACGTAAAAATACAGAGAGTGAAAACAGCCTCTCCGCCATTTTACAAACTGACTTAAAATTTTATTTATTTAAAAAAATTTTTTGATATGTCTATGTTAATATAGTTTATTGTCAAGTTAGTGTCCATATAACACCCAGTGCTCACCCCCACAAGTGCCCTCCTCCTTGCCCATCACCCCCTTCCCCTACCCCCCACTCCCATTAGCCCTCAGTTTCTTCTCAGTGTAAGTCTCTATTGTTTGCCTCCCTCCCTCTCATTAACTATTTTTCCCCTTCTCCTCCCCATGGTCCTCTGTTAAGATTCTCCTGTTAGACTTACGAGTGAAAACATACAGTATCTGTCCTTCTCTACCTGACTTATTTCACTTAGCATGACACCCTCAGGTTACATCCGTGTTGCTACGAATAGCAGATTTCATTCTATCTCTTTGTTTATTTTTGAGAGACAAAGAGAGACATGAGCAGGAGAGGGGCAGAGAGAGAGGGACACACAGAATCGGAAGCAGGCTCCAGGCTCTGAGCTGTCAGCAGCCCTACATGGGGCTCTACCCCACAAACCTGAGATCATGACCTGAGCCAAAGTCAGATGCTCAACCCACTGAGCCACCCAGGTGCCCCATTGACTTGAAAATTTTTAAATGTGCATTTCAGGTACAGGAATTATAAATTTTCAATGTGCCGTACAGCACACCATTATTTCCATGCTTAGTTATAGTGATTTGTAAAGTCATAGATAAATTATATAGGACACGGTCCTTTGATAAATACACAACTAAAAACAGTTTTTCTGGGGGGAGGGGAGGGCTGCCTGACAAACCTCGTCCACGGGAATGGCAGCGAGGAAGGTTTTTATGTACCTTTTTGTTTTTCTGTGAAAAGGAAAACTTGGAAAGACTGAAAGAATACATTTTATATCTGAATTTTTATAAATAAAGATGGCTATTATAATGGAAAAAATAAAAAATAAAATAAAAATAGTTTTTCGTAGTTATCTTGGGTGGACCTACACTTTAAAAACTCAAGAAATGCAAAAATTCTCAAACTCCCCTAGTATTTTTTTAAATAATGATTTACACTCTGCTGAGCCTGAGTTTTTCTTCACTCTTCTATTTTGAAATGGTTATTTTCCTTGAAGATAAAAAACCAAAAGAAAGCAGGTTTTCTTGTTTCTCCTGAAACAGCTGAATACCTAGTCATTTTCCTAAGAGGTCACTTCAACACAAAACAAAAGAAAGCTTTGGACCAGACAGAAGGCCTCATTTACTTAGGGCAAGTTCACACTTGAAGAGCTTGCCAGACTTGTAAAACCACATTGTTCCAACAAGATTGCCAAGCAGCCTGGGAGCTCGCATATTCAGGAAGTATAAAGGGCCACCCTAGGCTGCACACATCTCCCTTAGCAGGGGCGGTTACCCGCTCCAGGCCCCTCTCCGCCCTCCAGGCCCCGCCCTGACGTCCAGGCCCCGCCCACCCTCAGGCTCCGCCCTGTCTCCCAGGCCCCTCCCCACCCCCTAGGCTCCTCCCCGCTCTCCTGATCCTGCCACCCAGTCTTCCCTTCGGGAAGAACTGACCACTGATCTCTCCAGGCAGAAAAGGTCAAGTATTCATAGCGCATCTCCTCCTTCATCATGAAAACCCTGAAAAACCCACCTCATGGAGATCCTGTATTTAATCCCGTCTTTTCCTAGTGCTTCTTCTCTAACAGCGTGGCATTGCTTTTCAAGGAGGGGTGTTGCTGCCAGAGTGAGGGGCTTTTAATTACTTCAGGCTGAGGGCACCTGGCCACAACAGCTTCCCCGGCACCAGAGAAGAGGATTTCT
>NC_043714.1:4737114-4738218 GCF_006229205.1 Suricata suricatta
AGAGAAAGAGGAAAAGAGAGAATCCCACTGTACTGTCAGTGTGGAGCCCGATGCAGGACTTGAACTCAAAAACCGTGAGATCATGACCTGAGCTGATGTCGGATGTTTAACCAACTGAGCCAACCATGCATCCCTTCTTACACAACGTTTAAAATAAATTCTTTCATAGCTCTTTTTCTGCCTATATTAATGGAACTTTGTGTACCTCAGGCTGCAAGATTATACAGAATAGTTCACTGTTTGATGTGACCTAAACTTCATTCCATATTCCATACATGCATGATTTAAATTGGGTAGCACACAATATGTTCTGTCAATATAAATGAAGAATCACATGCTCTTGCCTACCTCTTTTGAGTAACATTAAATATTAATAAAATTTTTCAGAAAACTATATATTTTTATGCTCAAACTTACTCAGGCCTGTAGGCCATTTCCTTTCTCTTTGATATTCCACAAACATTTGTGATAGTATCAAGCATCTTTCTTTTTTTAGCCTCAACAAAATGTCCAAGCACATCTTGTATTCCCCAATTCCTTTCTATCAGAGAGAGATACTTAGCTGACTTCTGTCCAGGAAGTTCAGTCGAGATGAAGATCAGATTCCTCCACATGACGAAACATGGCAGGTGGAGGACGTGTCAGCAGGTATCGAAGATCTAAGTTTTAAAGGTCATGCGTTCATGTGGCTGTTTCCAATTTTAACTTTACTAATTCCTTCCTTAGAATATTTTTAAAATATGTTTTTCATTTTCCCTTTCTTAGCTATCAGCGTTTCAGTTTTCATGGTGTGTATATATGTATCTGTGATTCATAAAATTGTATATAAAACCAAAAAGAAAGAAAAGAAAGAAAGAAGGAAGGGAAGAAAGGAAGGAAGGTAGAAAACACTAATGTCTCTTGTAACTTAAATGAATAAATAATGGACATATTTATGAACTAACATTTCCTTTAACAAACTGGCTTTATGAAAACCTGCAATTTCTACAAATCTGTTTCTAATTAATAAGCTTTTGGAGTTACAATATGGACATGGATGGGGTCTGCAGTAAAACTATCAACAACGAAATCCATACCTCTAGACTGAATGTCAGGAAAAGAAAA
>NC_043714.1:4738318-4740086 GCF_006229205.1 Suricata suricatta
CTGGGCTTTTCACAGCATCTTGTTCTCCAGTATTCAGATCAGGAGGCTGGCTTCCAAGAGGCATTGGTGGAATCAGCCCATTTTCTTCCTACCGTATACTATTGGCCAAAGCAGTGCCAGCTGCTTGCTCTCAGGGTAGAGGGACAGACTTAGCCTCTTGATGTGACAAGGGCCAGGTGTCCCTGTAGAATAGCCTTGTGGGCAGGGAATGTCGTGGAAAGTACAATCTGCTTACTTTTAGGAATGGAAATTGGCAAAACATAATGACCGGTTGGACATAGAGAGGTAGTGAGAGAACTGAATCAGAGCGTATACCAAGATCTCGAAGTTCGGGGTGCGAGATGATGATGGCTCCACCAACATTGCCTTAGGAAAGGGTGCTTTAGGTTGGGGCACATTGGAACGGTTGTCGGTGTGGTATTTGAGAGGGTGCGAGAGTGCTGTGTAGTCAAGGCCAAGCCTGTGAGCAGAGACCAGTGGAAGTCAGCAGGAGAGCAGGAGCCAACGCTGGGCAGGGGTGGGGGTGGGGGTCTCTTCCTTCTCTGACAGTGAAGGAGGGGCCTTGCAGCGGGTTTGGCCTTGGATAAGGCGTGAGATGGAAGGGGTGTGTGTGGGTGACTGCCTCTGAGGGCCTCTGTTGTGTTGAAGAAATTACACGCAAGTCCCTATTCTGAGAGGGAAGCTTTTAGAGACTGCTGGCATTTTGAAGAAAGCAGTCCAAGATTTGGAATATTTATTCAAAAAAAGAAAAGCAATCAAGGGTATGAAAACTGGCCTGTGCTGATGATTGTCCTGTTGAGTTGAAGCCTGCAGATTTTTTTAAACTTTTTTTTAATGTTTTATTTATTTATGAGACAGAGAGAGAGACAGCATGAGAAGGAGAGGATCAGCGAGAGAGGGAGACACAGAATCTGTAGCAGGCTCCAGGCTCTGAGCTAGCTGTTAGCACAGAGCACTTGCAGGGCCTGAACCCATGAACCGTGAGATCATGACCTGAGCCAATGCTGGATGCTCAACCACGTGAGCCACCCAGGTGCCCCAAGACTGCACATTTTAATGGCAGTATTCTGTATGACTTCCTGAATGTCTTCTTCAGCATTGGGGCAGTATGGAGGGAGGCAAGGGTATGGGGACATTAAGGGGCTTCATGAGTAAGTGGTTCTGGTCGTCTGTTATGGTATCCAAGCAGAACAGCAAAGGAAGAGAGAGAGGTGAGGTTGGTTACCTCAACAAGTAATATACAAAGCAAGGACTTGTTGTTATTAATCCTTGAGTTGAATTATTCAATTACTGACTAAATAATTGACCCCTTTCTCTCATTTTTCCCTTGGGTGTAGAGTTTATGGCTACTCTATGAACCACATATAGAGTATGGGAAAATGTGATAACATGCACACATATTACAATGAACAAAAACACCTCATGGTTACTTAGTAGCTTACAGTTCTCAGAGAGTATTAAAATGTTTTTATCCTTTTAAAAACCAAGTAATGCATAAATACATTCAAGTTATAAGACACTCAAATGATATAAAGAATGAGCAAAAGATGCAAGTCACCTGCTGCCCAAGTCCAGCTCCAGCAGGCCCAGCGCTCTCTGAAGGATGGACGGTGTCAGCAAAAGGGAGTGAGAGAGCCTCGAGTTTCTTTCTGATCACAAGGCAGGCACCTCTGCACTGACAGGAGGGTCAGCTTTATTTATGGAACAAATGTATGGTGTACAAAACAGAAGAGGCAATTGCCTTAGACAATGATTTCTGATGGCAAAT
>NC_043714.1:4740186-4742474 GCF_006229205.1 Suricata suricatta
AAAAAACAAGCAGTCTTCCCCCAGCCTACCAAACTGAAAAGCACTTTTCATCTGGGCATAGTACTTCCCTGTTTTCACTCTTGCAAACAGATTAATTATAGTTCACAGCATGACTCCATACGTTGGTCATATGAGAAGGTGTAACCCACATTCTTGACTCAAATTGCTTCTTATTGGTAGTTTAAGCAGTGCAAATGGCTTTCTGAAATAAACCTATTTGTGATTAATGCGCCGCGATTCTGCAACTCAATGCATTCATTTTCCTAGTTTTTATTACTAACTACAGCTTCCCTCTAATCACGAGACACTATTCTGCACCTGTAACATATTGGATGCACATATAGTTTATTAAGCATCACCACTGTGAAACCTGTTGGCTTATTACCACTTTCAAAGAACACACTCTTTTTTCCAGTATCTGAACAAATTTATGATTTAATTGGTACAGATGGAATGCTGAATGTAAACTAACTAAACACTGTAAAACATAACACCGTCTTCTGGTGGTCTTTCTATACCAGTCATGATTTATTCAGATGGCTGTTTTAAGTAGGAAACCATTAAGAGCAACTGTTCTTACCCAGACTCGGTTTTCACTGCGGCACTCTGACTGTGTGTAGGACGGATGGCCGATGGTCATGGCAAGAAAGGGGCCGGTGCTCTGCAGGCAACTGCGATACAAAAATGGCAGGAGAAATCACAAAGGTGGTTGTTCATAACACTTCTTACTAAATATGTTGCCCATTGTCTCTGGAAGCATCAGGTGTAGTCTGATCTCTGGACATTTCCTTAGACCTTTGCCTGAATGCTCCCCCACGCCTGATTCTCCCCATGTCAGTGATGCTCCAACCTGAGCTGGAGGCTTTATCAAATCACAGATCACTGGCTCACTCCCAGAGGTCCTGACCTGGGAGAGCCAGGGAGACCTGGAGAGATGCGTTTCTAACAAATTCACAGGAGACGCCACTGCTGGTGGGTCACCGCTGTGCCGTGAGGAGCACCATTCCACTTGAATCTTACCTTTATCAGGCCCTAGACGAATCCCACATCACCATGTGCACCTCATTCACTCTACTTCTTTTTTTAAGATTATTTATTTTTGAGAGAAAGAGAGCATGAGTGTGGGAGGGACAGAGAGAGAGAGAGAGAGAGAGAGAGAGAGAGAGAGAGACAGAGACAGAGACAGAGACAGAGACAGAAAATCCGAAGCAGGCTCCACACTGTTATTGCAGAATAACAGTGTATTTTATTTTGTCTATATTTGGTTTGACTATGAACTCATTAAGAACAGAGGATCTGACAAACATATCATTAGAAACACGTATCTAAAAGTGTGGCCCACAAAACACCCATATCCCCCACAAAGCTTGCTGGAAAGTGAGTTTACAGGTTGGGCATGGGGTTGCAAATTTTGCATATGAACAACACCTCAGGTCGTTTTTCTGCATACTAAAAATAGGAAACAACTTCCTGGATACAACCCTGTACACGTTAGGGAGATTTCATGTCCCCTCACAGACTGGCAAAGTATGCACTGACTGCACACCATTCAGGACGCTGTGATGTAGGGCTGTGGTGACAGGGGTAGGGGTGGCAGGTGGGGGGAGATGCTACCTCTCCTTTCATCCCCGGTGTCCAGAGGATGTGCTGGGACACCCCAGGATCCTCCTCCAAGCACTGCTCCAGGAGTCGGGATTGGTTGGAGAGAGAGGAAGAAAGCTACACCAGCCTGGAGGTCGGTCGGGTTATGGGGAAAGCCGCACTCAGAGCTTAGTCTCCTAGTTCAGGCTCGATGGTCAGAGCTAGTGACCCCAATTTCGCTCCAGGAAATACAGACTGTATCAGGGGCAAGTAGGGTTGAATTCCATGAAACTCTCTTACTCACCACTTGTTTGTTTATCTCCTCTGGCCTGGGAGCTATGCTTTTCCAGAAAGGTCTAGTAGGAATGAAGGGAAGAGGTCATGTTCAAAGGCACGTTGGACTGGGAGATCATATTCCAGAATGGCTTCTTCACTTGTGTCTCTGGTGCCACTGTGCCCTTTGATTTTCTCTCTCCTTACCTGCAGTTTCTCATCTCCTGACCACCTGGGCCCACTTCACATGGTCTGGGCTTTTCACAGCATCTTGTTCTCCAGTATTCAGATCAGGAGGCTGGCTTCCAAGAGGCATTGGTGGAATCAGCCCATTTTCTTCCTACCGTATACTATTGGCCAAAGCAGTGCCAGCTGCTTGCTCTCAGGGTAGAGGGACAGACTTAGCCTCTTGATGTGACAAGGGCCAGGTGTCC
>NC_043714.1:4742574-4743984 GCF_006229205.1 Suricata suricatta
CATCAGGCTCTGTGCTGACAGCTCAGAGCGTGGTTTGGATCTTCTGTTCCCCTCCACTCTACCTCTCCCCTGCTCTTAAATAAACATATTTTTTAAAAGAGAAAAATGGGCAATTTTACCCAAACAAAATCTAAGGTTTTTCTTGGAGTTACCAGAGGAGATACCTGGGAAGTAGTGATTTTCTCTGCAATTAAATAGCATTTTGTTTGATGTTGCCTTATTTTTTTTTTCAGGTGACTTAACTAAACAAATGACTCTGGGAACATTAAATTGACACTTCACAGACACATTCTTTTCTGAGAATAATAATAATAACAACATTGGTCTAGCTCTTATAATTTGCATTCTTCATTGGATCAGTTTGGTACCTATGCCAAACTCTGTGAGAAGAAACTAAGGTCCACAAAGGACACATTTTTTTTTTCGGACACATTTTCTTAAAATAGACATTTTCTGGACTCAATACATTAAAAAAAAAACTTCTAAAAATTATCCTCAAGTATGCTATCCCAACTTTGAAAATAGATTACAGTTAAAAGTTCCCCCTAACTCATTTCAGAGGCAACCTGATGATCTGGTAATTTGCCAGATGCCCAGAGCCTGGCTCTAGAAAACTCCCTGACTCCAACATCCTGCTATTTGCACTGCCCACCCTGCGATTTCCTGTGGACAGACTTGAGGACAAATAAATTACTCCTCGAACCCTAGGCTCTTGATGGTGTTTCCCATCAGGATGGGGAATGGCATGGGCAGGTTGCTAGAAGCCATTTCTGAACTCATTAAAGTGGAGAAATCTCTTTGTGAGGTAAGGTGGGTTTGCAAGGCTCCCACTATCAGATGGCCACTCATGTCTACCCCCCATTCAATTATTTTTGCTTGATGACCAACATCCAAAGCGCCTCGTTGACTGGTATCAGGAATGACTTGTCCCCTTATGCTAAAAGTATGCTAATTGTATCTTGTGAAGGAACTTAATATAGGAGTTTCTTCTTTTGCAATTATAGGAGCAAATATTACATTTCCTGAGAAACCTGTTTTTCTTCCCCACAAGAAACAGGCTATTGACCCCTGCTCACAACAAATTAACTTCTGCCTTTACTATGCTAAAAATATTGCCTTGTATTTGAATGCTAAAGATCCCCTCCTTCCCCATATGATGAGCATCTAAGTCACCTACATCAGTCACTATTGATAAAGATTATGCATGAGTCTTTTACCAATCTATGTTCTGGGAAATTTTTACATACCAAAGTATTTGCCATCAGAAATCATTGTCTAAGGCAATTGCCTCTTCTGTTTTGTACACCATACATTTGTTCCATAAATAAAGCTGACCCTCCTGTCAGTGCAGAGGTGCCTGCCTTGTGATCAGAAAGAAACTCGAGGCTCTCTCACTCCCTTTTGCTGACA
>NC_043714.1:4744084-4746408 GCF_006229205.1 Suricata suricatta
TAGGAAGCTATGAAGAAAAATGTATATTCCCACATCTAGAACCTTTTATGAGCAATTTGCATTTTGAAATTTAAGAAACGGCGATTTCAAATTTGTCAGGAGCTTGTTAATGAATCACAACAGAAATAAGTACTTTTCTCAAGAAATCATGTAATTGAATAATTAAATAATGATTATGATACTCCTTAAAGTTTACAACTGAAAATTAAAAGCAATAGTATTCTGCATAAACGTGTTAAATCTGCAGATAAAAAAAATAACCAAGATTCAGTCAACTGATTTATAATTCCATGCGCTTAAATTGCAGATGAGTATGTTAAATAACAGAAATTCAATAGACTAAATTTTAAAGCTATAATTGGCTGTGTTAATCAACTCATGAGTCAGGCGGCATCCTGTGTAGAGAGCAGAGGGGAGCTCCATTGGGCTACAGAAAAAGAAAGGTTTTTAAAGCAAGGAGGGAGTGCGAAAAAATGAAATTAATAGCAAGAATCCATTGTTTTAGGCAAAACCATTCTCCCAAGGGAAATGGGAGGGGTCTATCAGTAATTTCCTAGTGCTGACCAGGAAATTTTCATGTTGACTGCTTAAGGATTACATTTCTGGGGTGCTGAGACTACAGTCAGGCTATGTATTAAGTCCTGGTTTACTGACTTGAGACCTTAATCAAGTGATCCCCTTTTGGGCTCGTGGTTTTCTTTCCTTTTTTTTTTTTAATTTTTAAAGATGTTCTATTTTTATTTTTTAATTTATATCCAAGTTAGTTAGCATGTGGTGCAATGAGGTTTTCAGGCGTAGAATCCAGTTACTCATCCCCTGTGTATAACACCCAGTGCTCACTTCAACAAGGGCCTTCCTCAACGCTCCTTGGCCATTTAGCCCTGCCCCCCACCCACAAGCTGTCCAGCAATTCTCAGTTTCGTTTTCTCTTTTAACAAGTAGTTTAAGAGCTTTCAACTGTCTTCCAAAGATAGAAACTTAAAAGTTGTGAAGTGCTAAGGGCTTCTGAAGAGAATGAGACTCTTGATCTCAGGGTTCCTGGTGTGAGCCTCGCCTTGGGTGTAGAGATTACTTAAATAAATAAAAATTCTAAAGACAAGATTAAAAAGTTACGAAATGCTTGTGTTTTGGAGATGATCTAAGGAAGAAATGTTTTTCAATTAACTTTTATTAGAGTCATAATAAATTTGATGCTTTAATAATTATTTCATGTGATTACTTACAATTTGCTTCTTTTATTTTTCAAATACATTTTTAGGCATATGCTTAATGGTTGATCGTTATTTCAAGTTTTAATTTTTTCATTCTTTGGAACATGATTTTCACACTTTGTAATACAAATCAATGTTCATATCTGCCTTTCATGTTGACTGAATTCCCTCTTTCTGGTTGGCGTGGCTCTAACCAGCCACTAATTTTTCTTTGGGCCATTTGGTATTGAGTCTTTAAAGCCTCACCACTTAGCTGCTGTGGCGGTATTGGGTAAATGGTACTTGACAGGTTTGGCGGGCTAGGGAAAAGGGACACCAAGATGGCCGACAGGCCGCCATCCTGGAAATTTCCTCCTGAACAATACCAAGATGGCCGACAGGCCGCCATTTTGGAGCTTTCTTCCTACTGCCGGCTCCCTGGAAACAAGTCATTTGCCCTAGCTTCACCTCTTCACATTATAAGGAGGTTTCTGCCCCTGGACACACATCAGAAACTACTGACCTATATAAGCCCCCCCCCCCCGCCCCCCCACCCATTATTCTCCCACATGACTTCCCTGGCCCATTCTGTCCAGATCAGGGAACCTCATCCAAGATCAACACAATAAAGGCCTTTTACGTTTATTTCTGACCTCGGTTTTCTGCAGCATCTCTGCAACTTCTCTGGCCAATTTTGTCCAGAACCGGGAACCTCACCCGAGACTCTGTAATAAAGGGTGCTCTGATCTCTTTTCCCGGTCTCTCTGTTTTGTGACCTTACAGTGACTGTAAGTTACTGTAAGTTACCTTACAGTACTGAAATGTCAAATACAAAGTACTTGAAAAAAAAGTATGTAGAGAGTTTCTGTTTGTTTGTTGAATTCCATCAGTTTAAGTCAGCAACAAATTGTTTTGAGGACAATTTTTTCCTAAGTGAACTCTTCCTCATTATAAGAAGAAGGCAAAACAGAACAAAACAAAACAGAAACAACAAGCAAATATTTTAAATCAATATCAGAAGTCTTATGAGTGCGAGGTGACTGGGTGAGAAGCACGTCTTAGCCTCCGTGGTGGTCAGTTCAGAACCAGCCCAGCCAGGATCTCTGCACTCAACATGCAGCTTTGGTGTTTTTG
>NC_043714.1:4746508-4748436 GCF_006229205.1 Suricata suricatta
TGAACATTAATCCTTAACATTTCTTTATTCTCAGCAAGCAAACAAGTATGATTCCATTGTCGGAGGAGTAAAATTTTTCAAGAGCCAATATCTGAGCGTCCTGGAAGTTCCTGCGCTAATACCAGGGGAAGTTATGACAGATGGTGATGCCACAGGGCTTCTGTGAAGGTTGGCGGGGACGTTTTTGGCCTTCCAGACCAGAGGCTTAGTATATTTTATGGCAAACTTTGTATCAGAATCTCCTGGAGAGCTATTAAAAGGGACTGTAAGGGCTCCAGCCAGAGGTTCCAAGTCAGTGGTCTACCACATTCCCTGCTGAAGCAGCTGGTCCCTGGACCCCACTTTGAGAAGCCACGCCGTATGACTGGCAGGCCTTTCAGGTGGATGCTGGTTCAAGTCCAAGCCCTGCCCCTGAGACAACCAAGTGGGGCAAGTGACTTGGCTGGTCCAAGTCTCTGTTTCTTTATGTTCCAGATGTTGATGGTAAGAAAACATTGGGACAGTCTATGGGGTAGTTTAGCAGAGCGCCTGGTCTCCAGGGAGAATCTGGGTTTTCTGAAGCCTGAAGCTTGTACAATTTTGAGACAAAAAACTTAATTATAAATGTACAATTAGGTGAAAGATTACATATTTATTTAGAATGAGAAAATGAAATCAAATTGAAGTATTTTAAAAGCTGAATAATGTCACAAATGTCAGAAAGGCTAATAAAATAACATCTTATTTTTATTAAATAATTGCCTAACTCATCTCCTTAATAGGTATTCTTTTCTTCACTTTTGTCTGTATTTTTCATAATTGCCTCTTCATATGACAATTATTCTGTACAACGATTTTGTATACCAAAAGTAGGAAGAGATTTCAGTCTTACCTTTGGCATCTCTGATCAAAATTTGTTTTTTGTTATTAATAGCTTAAGAAATTTCTTTCAGCTTCAGAACTATTGATGACATGTAAAGTTGTAGAATTGTTATCAAATTGGGGAAAACCTCTGTTGATGCCTTTTCATATATGAGTTGTAAGATTTCAGGGCATTTCAAGTTAAAAAAATTTTTTTAATGTTTTTATTTATTTTTGAGAGAGAGAGACAGTGTGAGCAGGGGAAGGTCAGAGAGAGAGGGAGACACAGAATCTGAAGACAGATTCCAGGCTCTGAGCTAGCTGTCAGCACAGAGCCTGACACAGGGCTCAATCCACGAACTGCAAAATCATGACCTGAGCCAAAGCCAGACTCTCAACCAGTTGAGCCACCCAGGTGCTCCGGAGGCATTTCAAGTATTTAGGTGCAGGGAGTAATCTTAGGTGTTACTAGAATTGTTGGTACTACACGACTTGGTGAAGGATTTCCTTGGTGTATATCAAGTTTTATGTTATTGTAGTGTAAGGACATAGGTCTGATTCAGCCTTCCCTTGTACTTAAAGGGGAAGGTGCCAGTTTCTCCGTATCATTGGCCATTGAAAGGGTGCTCATTGCCCAGGGAAGGAGGGACAACTCTTGTGGCACCCAATCTGGAGAGGCCAGCTAACACCTTTGACCTTTCTCGGGGCGGGCCTAAAGATGGAGGCTAGTTACACTCCACCCTACGTGAAAGTCTTAGTCATGCCCTACGTGAGGGTCCTGGGCCCACTTTGTGATTGGTGGATACTCTAAATGTTGTGATTGGCTCCCACTACTGCCAGTATTGATAGGGGGATAGGGAATGGATCGCTGTACCTGTGTCATTTCTTGTAATGCCCCCTTCCTAAAAAGGCCCCTACGCCACCATGTTTGGGGATCTTTCCACATGGCCAGCAGGTTGGTGGAGTCTGTGAGCCTGAGCTTAAGCCTGTAATAAAGCCGTTTGTTTTTCCATGCATGACTCAGTCTCCCTGGTAGTCTCTGGTTCCTTTTGGCATGATATTGGAAACTTGGGCATAGCATATGGTGC
>NC_043714.1:4748536-4753706 GCF_006229205.1 Suricata suricatta
CCAAGGTCACACAGCAAATAAGAATTGTGAGCCGGGCCACCGGAGTCAAAGTGTCTGACTTCGGCTCAGATCACGTACTTGCAGTTCTTGAGTTCCAGCCCTGTATCAGGCTCTCTGCCCTCAGCACAGAGCCTGCTTCAGATTCTCTGTCCCTCTCCCTCTCTGCCCCCCCACTGCTGGTCCTCTCTCTCAAAGTAAATAAATAAAAATAAACTTAAAAATAACAACAGGAATTGTGACAAAGCTAATAAGTGACCAAGATTAGAACGTTTTTTAAAATATTTATTGATTTATTTTGAGAGAGAGGGAGAGGGAGAGAAAGTGGGGGTGGTGCAGAGAGAGAACGACAGAGCATCCCAAGCAGCCTCCATACTGTCAGTGCAGAGCCCAATGCGGGGCTCAAACTACAAGATCATGACGTGAACTGTAACTCAGAGTCAGATACTTAACTGCCCGAGCCACCCAGGCACCCCAGAAGGTGGGTTTTCCAGTGAGTATGCTCCCTGTGCACACCTGTCACCAGGGCCCTGATGACACAGCTGACAAGGAAGGAGGCATGTGTGTGGGCAGGACAGGTGGAAGGTGTGGTGGGCAGACCACGCAATGAACTACCCTTGGGGACAACACAGTTTGAATCAGGGAATCCGGGAAAGCAAATCGGTAAGTTTTTGAGGGGGTGATTGACAATGCGAACCGTAGTGAGCATTTGCCAAGGTACGATTTATTTGTGCCCGAGACACTGCTCTTTCTTAAGGCCTACTATCTCCTCCATGTTTGAAAAGTGGTGTCATAGTCAGAGCCTGGCCCTCCTTCACCTCTACTGCATGGGGTGTCGTGAGCAGGTCTTCACCTCTCTGAGCCCACACTGCTCATTTAGAACTGCAGACCTACAGGGTCATTGGGTGGCTCAGTTGGTTATGTGTTTGACTTTGCCTCAGGTCATGATCCTGCGGCCCTGCATGGGGCTCTGTGCTGATGCCTCTGAGCCTGGAGCCTACTTCAGATTCTGTGTCTCCCTCTCACTCTGTCCCTCCCCTTCTCATGCCCCATCTCTCCCTCTCCTTCAAAAATAAACATTAAAAATTTAAAAAATGCAGACCTGCCTGCAAGTTGCATGAGAATGTCCTAAAAACACGGTGAATAAAATACCTACTAAAACAAAGCAAGTGACAGAAAGCCAGTCATCAATAAGGTGTAGCTAGTTACTACTTTTGATAAACACAGAAGCCTCTATCCCCAGGGAAGTGAACCTCCTAATTGTTAATAACAGCCAACAACTTCAAACTGTTGGCTAAACCAGTGAAAGCCAACAGCACACACACACCTTCCATCCCCCCTGTGGCCTTCAATGCTCACATACAAGCTCAGGGCCAGAAAGGAAGTAAACGCTAGACCAGAATTCAGCTTGGTTTGTTCAAACTTTATGAAAACAGAGTAAATCCCAATGTTAATTTTGCCATCTACATTTCCCTGTAACAAAGTCTTCTGTGGTTTGATTTTCTTAGAGATTTGTGTTGCTGACAAATTTGTGAAATTGAAAAGATAAGAACTTCAAATCTCTATGACAAAAAAAGAAGAAGATGATGATGAAGAAGAAGAACAAGAAGAACAAGAACAAGAACAAGACCCAGAGGAACCAGAGGTCTCTCCCAATGGCCCCCAGAAATCAGTACAATGCCTTTACTCTGCTCACTGAACGTAATGAGGGTCTTCAAATTCCAGGACGACATGAGCATGTCTGGCATGTATGTGGACATAGTAGGTATGTCTTTTGATTGATATAAAAAGGAGTAGGAAGAGAGGAGGGAAACTCTGAAGAAATTTCTAGAAATAATTTGCAAGATTGTGTTATCCAAAAGGGTAGTGGTAAATGCATGTTTTCCTACATTTTCCTCTTGCAACCATTGAGAGTTTGTTTATTCAATTGCTGCCATTTACAGATGTGTCAGGTAGGCGGTGTGCAAGGGATTAGGAATACCATGCATGGGACAGCCCAGTGCCGTGCTCCAGGAGGAGCTCAAGAGAATGCAGGTTCGGCGAGAGGCTCACATATGCGCAAGGTCAGTCTCGCAGGTCATGACAAGAAGGCCACCCCTGAGTTGAGGAGCACAGTTGGGGGCTGACAAATGAAGAAGGACCCAGATGGAATTCCTCTTTGGTCCGTGCTGGGCTAACACGTGGGATCAAGGCTAAGGCTGGGAATTAGGTGACAATGCCGCTGGCTCGCACAGCACTGCACTCCACAGACTCACAGACACGTACACAAGCACACATGTTCACACACACACACACACACATGTTCACAACACAGACACAACACTGGCTCACAAACACATGACCACACACACTCACAGATACACACGCACTCAAAACACACACACTCACAAACACGCATGTTTCCAAACACCCCCACCGCCTCGCAGCTGGCCACCAGGCTTGCCAGCCCCCCACCCCCACAGGTTTCACACGGAGAGCCCAAGTCCCAGGGAACCCTTCACCACCCAGCAGACCTGGAGGGCTGGTCACCACTGTCCCCTGCTCAAGGCTCGGCCCTTCCTCCAGCTCTGATCAGGCCCACCTCCACCACCCCTCCCGCTCCAGCGTGGGGCTTCTCAAGCTGCAAAGTGCTCAGAACTGCCTGCAGCCCAGGACACATGGGGACTCCCCAGCCTACCTCCAGGGATTCTGTTGAGCGGGTCTAGAGTGAGGTGAGGGAAGGTCGTGCCCATCCAGCCCCACAATGGTGCTGAAGTCACTTGTTCCTTGAGCAGCACTAAACAGTGCAAAGCCTTCCAGGAGCTTATGGAACAGAGAGACCTCTCAGGGGGGCATTCTCAAAGCATCACCTGACTATCAGCCCCCACACCGGCTCCACAAGCCTTCCAGGAAGCCACGACCCAGCCCCGGATTTCAGACACAGCACAGGAAGAGGGGAATATGGAAATCCTGGTCTCTCTTAAGGAGAACATTCTTCCAGAATACACCGATTTATGTGAATTAAGTATCCAACGATGCATGAATGAACAAGCCAAGTGTGGTGTGGCCAAATGATGGAATACTATTCAGCCCTAAAAAGGAAGGACACTCTGTCACATGAGTGACAGACCTTAAGCCAAGTGAGATAAGCCAGACACAAAGGGGTAAATATATGATTCAGGTACCTAACATTGTCAGATCCGTAGAACGGAGAGCACACTGGTAGTTGGCCAGGGGTTCAGGGGATGGATATCACTGATGTCACATAACTATGGAAGTGTACCTGATGCCACCAAACTCTACCTTAACCTGGTTAAAAAAGTAAATTTTATGGCCATTTTATTTTTTTTAAGTAGTTTATTGTCAAATTGGTTTCCATACAACATCCAGTGCTCTTCCCCACAAGAGCCCTCCTCCATCACCACATCCTCTCTTCCCCCTCCCCCTTCAACCCTCAGTTCGTTTTCAGTATTCAGTAGCCTCTCAAGTTTTGCGTCCCTCTCTCCCTCCAACTCTCTATCCCTCTTCACCTCCCCCTGGTCCTCCATAAAGTTTCTCCTGTTCTCCTGTTAGACCTATGAGTGCAAACATATGGTTTCTGTCCTCCTCCACCTGACTTATTTCACTTAGCATGACACCCTCGAGGTCCATCCACTTTCCTACAAATGGCCAGATTTCATTCTTTCTCATTGCCATGTAGTACTCCATTGTGTATATATACCACATGTTCTTGATCCACTCATCAGGTGATGAACATTTAGGCTCTTTCCATGTTTTGGCTATTTTTCACTGTGCTGCTATGGACATTGGGGTACATGTGCTCCTATGCATCAGCATTTCTGTATCCCTTGGGTAAATCCCTAGCAGGGCTATTTCTGGGTCATAAGGGAGTTCCATGGATAGTTTTTTGAGGAACCTCCACATTGTTTTCCAGAGCGGCTGCACCAGTTTACATTCCCACCAACAGTGTAGGAGGGTGTCCGCCTCTCCACACCCTTGCAGCATCTATAGTCTCTTGGTTTGTTCATTTGAGCCACTCTGACGGGTGGGAGGTGGTATCTCAGCGCAGTTTTGAATTGTGTTTCCCTGATGATGAGTGATGTTGAGCATCGTTTCATGTGCCTGGTAGGCCATCTGGATGTCCTCTTTGGAGAAGTGTCTGTTTATGTCTTCTGCGCATTTCTTTACTGGGATATTTGTTTCTTGGGTGTGGAGTATGGTGTGTTCCTTGTAGATTTTGGATACTAGCCCTTTATCTGATATGTCATTTGCAACTAATTTTTTCCCATTCTGTTGGTTGCCTATTAGTTTTCTTGATTGTTTCCTTTGCAATGCAGAAGCTTTTTATCTTGATGAAGTTCCAAGAGTTCAGTTTGGCTTTCATTTCCCTTGCCTTTGGGGATGTGTCGGGTAGGAAATTGCTGCGGTTGAGGTCAAGGAGGCTGCTTCCTACCTTCTCCTCAAGGGTTTTGATGGTTTCCTGTCTCATATTCAGGTCCTTCAGCCATTTTGAGTTGATTTTTGTGTATGGTGTAAGAAAGTGGTCTAATTTCATTCTTCGGCATGTTGCTGTCCAGTTCTCCCAGCACCACCTGCTAAAGAGGCAGCCTTTTCTCCATCGGATACTCTTTCCTGCTTTGTCAAATATTAATTGGTCATACATTTGTGGGCCCAGTTCTGGGTTCTCTATTATATTTTATTGGTCTATGTGTCTGTTTTTGTGCCAATACCGTACTGTCTTGATGATGACAGCTTTGTAGTAGAGGCTAAAGTCTGGGATTGTGATGCCTCCCATTTTGGTTTTCTTCTTCAATATTCCTTTGGCAATTCGGGGTCTTTTGTGGTTCCATAGGAATTTGAGGATAGTTTGTTCTAGCTTTGAGAAGAATGTTGGTGCAATTTTGATAGGGATTGCATTGAATGTGTAGATTGCTTTGGGTAGTGATGACATTTTCACAATGTTTATTCTTCTGATCCACGAACAGGGAATGTTTTTCCATTGCATGGTGTCTTCTTCAATCTCTTTCATAAGTTTTCTATAGTGTTCATCATATAGGTCTTTTACATCCTTGGTTAGGTTTACTCCTAGGTATTTTATGGTTTTTCGTGCAATCATGAATGGGATCAGTTTCTTGATTTCTCTTTCGGCTGCTTCGTTTTTGGTGTATAGGAATGCAACTGATTTCTGTACAAT
>NC_043714.1:4753806-4760159 GCF_006229205.1 Suricata suricatta
CTTTTTCTGCATCTATCGACAGGATCATATGGTTTTTATCCTTTCTTTTGTTAATGTGATGGATCACATTGATGGATTTGCGAATATTGAACCAGCCCTGTAACCCAGGAATGAATCCCACTTGATCATGATGGATAATTCTTTTTATATGCTGTTGAATTCGATTTGCTAGTATCTTGTTGAGTATTTTTGCATCTGTGTTCATTAAGGATATTGGTCTGTAGTTCTCTTTTTTGACTCGGTCTCTGTCTGGTTTGGGTATCAAGGTGATGCTGGCTTTGTAGAATGAGTTTGGAAGTTTTCCTTCTATTTCTTGTTTTTGGAATAGTTTGAGAAGAATGGGTATGAGCTCTGCTTTAATTGTCTGGTAGAATTCCCCTGGGAAGCCATCTGGCCCTGGGCTCTTATTCGTAGGAAGATTCTTGATAACAGATTCGATTTGTTCACTGGTTATTGGTCTATTCATGCTTTCTATCTCTTCCCATTTGAATTTGTGTAGTGCATGATCATTTAGGAATTTGCCCATTTATTCTAGGTTGTCCAGTTTGTTGGCATGTCATTTTTCATAGTAATCTCTGATGATTGCTTGTATTTCTAAGGGATTGGTTGTGATAGATCCTTTTTCATTCATGGTTTTGTCTATCTGAGTGCTCGCTCTTTTCTTTCTGAGGAGCCTGGCTAAAGGTGTATTGATTTTATTTTTTCAAAGAACCAACTCTTGGTTTCATTGATCTGCTTGACTGTTTTTTTTTTATTCTATTGTTTATTTCTGCCCTGATCTTTATTATTTCTTTTCTTCTGCTGAGTTTGGGGTGCTCTTGCTGATTTCCTTCTAGTTCCAGTAGGTGCTCTGTTGGATTTTGAATTTGTGCTTCTTCTAGTTTGTTGCAATTCGCCTGGATTGCAAGATACTTTCCCCTTAGGCCTGCCTTTGCTGCGTCCCAGAGATTTTGGATTGTTGTATTTTCGTTTTCATTTGTTTCCGTATATTTTTTCATTTCTTATCTAATTGCCTAATTTGCCCACTCATTCTTCAGTAGGGTGGTTTTTAACCTCCATATTTTTGTAGGTTTTCAGACTTTTTCCTGTGGTTCATTTCAAGTTTCATAGCATTGTGATCTGAAAGTGTGCATGGTATAATCTCTATTCGTTTATACTTATGGAGGGCTGCTTTATGCCCCAGTATGTGATCAATCTTGGAGAATGTGCCATGTGCACTCAAAAAGAAGGTCAATTTCCTAGCTTCAGGATAAAGAGTTTTAAATATATCTATCAATTCCATCTGTTCCATTGTGTTGTTCAGGTCCATTGCTTCTTTAGTGATTTTCTGTCTGATTGATCTATCCATTGCTGTCAGTGGAATATTAAAGTCCCCTGTGATTAGCACATTCTTGTCAATAAGATTGTTTCTGTCTGTGATTAGTTGTTTTATGTATTTGGGTGCTCCCGAATTTGACGCATAGATATTTATAATTGGTAGCTCTTCCTGATGGAGAGATCCTGTAATTATTATATAATGTCCTTCTTCATCTCTTGTTACTGCCTTGACTTTAAAGTCCAGTTTGTCTGGTAGAAGTATGGCTACTCCAGCTTTCTTTGGCATCCAGTCACATGATAAATATTTCTCCATCCCTTTACTTTCAACCTGAAGGTATCTTCAGGTCAAAAAATGAGTCTCTTGTAGAAAGCAAATAGATGGATTTTTTTTTAATCCATTCTGTTACCCTGTGTCTTTTGGTTGGAGCATTCAGTCCATTTACATTCAGTGTTGTTATTGAAAAATGTGGGTTTAGAGTCATTGTGTTCTCCCTAGAATTCATGTTGATAGTGATGTCTCTGGCACCTTGTATTCTTTGCAACATTTCCCTCATAGAGTCCCTCTTAGGATTTCTTGTAAGGCTGGTTTGGTGGTCATGAATTCTCTCAATTTTTCTTTATTTGGGGACACTTTGATCTCTCCTTCTATTTTGAATGACAGGCTTGCTGGATAAAGGATTCTTGGCTGCATGTTTTCTCTATTCATCACATTGAAGATTTCCTGCCATTCCTTCCTGGCCTGCCAAGTTTCATTCGATAGGTCTGTAACCACTCTGATAGGTCTCCCTTTGTATGTGAGGACCCTTTTCTCCCCAGCTGCTTTCAGAATTCTCTCTTTATATTTATATTTTGCCAATTTCACTATGATATGCCGTGCCAAAGGTCAATTCAAATTACGTCTTAAGGGGGTTTTTTGTGCCTCTTGAATTTGAATGTCTATTTCTTTTCCCAGATTTGGGAAATTATCAGTTATAATTTGGTCTAGTATCCTTTCAGGACCTTTCTCTCTGTCTTCCTCTTCAGGAATTCCTATGATATGGATGTGTTTCCGTTTGATATTATCACTCAGGTCTCGAATTATCCTTTCCTGCTCCTGGATCAATTTTTCTCCCTTTTTTTCAGCTTCCTCTTTTGCTACAACTATATCTTCTAATTCACCTATTCTTCTCTATGCCTCGTCAATCCTTGAGGTGGCTGCCTCCATTTTGTTATTCACCTCATCTATAGCCTTTATTAAACTCATCACACCTATTTTCAAATTTCCCAGTCATTGTCTCAGTTGCTTCTTTGATGCTTTTTTCAACCCCAGCAATTAATTATGACAAGTGTTTTAAATTCTTGATCTGGTATGTTGTCTAGATCTGCCTTGAGCAGTTCTGTGGCTGTGACTTCTTCCTGGAGGTTCTTCAGGGGAGATTTCCTTCGTTTTGTCATTTTTTCTAGATTTCTGGGATCTTGTCAGCTTTAAAAAGCTCACTGTGCACTGTGCACCTGTTAATATTGCTCTGTTAAAGGAGGCTTATTGGCTGTCCAGGGCCTGTCATTTCAGGAAATATTCTTTTAATGGAGTCTCACAGTTTCGCTTGTTGTGCCTTTGAATATTTTATTTCCCTATGCAACGATATTTGGGACTCATCGTCATGCACACCCTGACTTGTTTCTTGGTGTAGCCCTAAGAAGGAAAACAGACAGACAAACACAGAGGGAACAGAAGCACACCAACACACAGACAAATCAAACAAACAAACAAACAAACAAACAAATTAAAAGGGGGAAAGGAAAGAAAGAAAATGGAGAGGAAAGAGATGAAAGAAGAGAAGAAAAAAATAATAAAGGCGATCAGAGACAACAAATGACAATGGACAGTCTAAAAGGGTATGACCAGTTGAGGGGAGAGATAAAAATGAGGTACATGAGAATATATCTGGATTGCAAGAAAGAAAGGAAAAAGAGGAAGAGAGGAGAAAGGAAAATAAGGAGTGAAAATTTTAAAAAAATTTAAGTAAAAAAGGTAATAATAAAAAATAAGTACAAAGGAAAAAAGAAAAAGAAAAAGGAACAAAAAAAGGGAAAAAAAGCAACAGCTCCCCCTTGCAGATAGGCATGGTTTGGTGTGGTCTATCTTGGAGGCTGCTCTCAGTGCCTTGGTGGCTGCAGAGAGTAGAATGGCAGCATGCCAAGCTCTGCTGGAACTAGGACCTGTTGGCCACTCTAATGAGTTCGATCTCCTTGTGCCACAGCTGAGTCAAGTTTTCTTTTCCAGGCCCGCCTCGGTTCAATGTCCTAGTCCATGCAATTTTATGCTACCACAGATGAGATGTACTTGCTTTGGCAGCAGTCTTCTTAGGGGGAGGGATCAGTTTCTTTTGGCTCAGGCCAGGATTTTGGCTGCAGCTACCTGAGGCAAGGTGTGCTACCTGAGGAGAGGGGCACAGCAGGAGGTGAGGTGCACGCCCTCAAAGACACTACTGCGGACTCCCAGCCCCCAGCTGGGATAGCGATCGCCTAGGGGGAAGGAGCAATGTCTCTTGGGGCCGGCTGGGATTCACGCTGCTGCTGCCCTAGGTGCCAGGCATTGCCAGAAATGAGCTGCAAGCTCCTGCAGCCAGAGCGCCCGCCCAGGCCTCCACTGCCACCAACTCCTTGTTGCAATCCTGTTGGGGTGGCTGCTATTTTTTCCTCTGTTGGCACCCAGGATTTGGGATTCTTATGGCCAATGCTGGGGGTGAGATGTGCCATGGAAATGAGGTGCGTGCTCCCACTCCCATAGCTGAGGTCGAAGTGAGCACACCCGGGGCCGCCTAGGCCGCCAACTTCCCACCGGGACGGCACAGGGCTGGAAGCTGTTCTTTCCCTTGTGCCACCCGGGTTTGGGATTAGCACTGCCCAGCAATTATATATGGAGTGAGAGCTTCTCTCTCCGAGTGCAGTTAAATGTTCTTTATCTCTTCCCCTGAGACAGTACTAAGAGTGTTTTCAGTTTCTCTGTCTCTTCCTTTTGTCTCTCGGGCTCCACGAGCTTGCCCCATGTTAGGCTGGGGCTCCCAGCTCCCCTGCCTGTCTCGGGCTGGCCCATTTTCCAATCTCCCCAGTTCGCACTCACTCACTCAGGCATCTTTGAGGTTGCCTTCTTTCAAGAGTCCATATATTCTCCTTCTGCTCTTGCAGATGGGAGTAATGTCCTTCTCAATTCAATAGATGGGTCAGATGAAGTTTACAGAGCTCCTTTCCTCTTCGCCATCTTGGCCCCTCAATCAGCTATTTTATTTTAATGCAATTCAAAATAAAAGGTTTGTTTAATTTTTTTAAGTGCTTGTTTATTTCAGACAGAGAGAGAGAGAGACAGACAGACAGACAGACAGAGACAGAGCATGAGCAGGGGAGGGTCAGAGACTGAGAGGGAGACACAGAATCCAAAGCAGGCTCCAGGCTCCGAGCTGCGAGCACAGAGGCCAACGAGGAGCTCGAACTCACAAACCACGAGATCCTGACCTGAGTCAAAGTGGGACACTCAACCGACTGAGCCGCCCAGGCACCCCTGTAAAAAAGATTTTTTTTAATGAAATGCTTTAGGGGGAAGCCGCAGCACTGTCCACACTCAAAGCTTTGATGTGGCAAACGTGCTCAGCAGGGCTCTTTTTTCACCATATCCAAAAGATCCCACTTTTTATAGGAGTATTATTTTGCAAGAGAATCCACTCTGATTTGATTCCAATAATAAGCCTGACATAATGTGAAATATATTCCATCAAAGTTTTTCCCCTGAAGAAAGAACATTTACCTGGTACTGGCTTTTTCTTTCCTTAGTATTTGCAGAAAAAGTCAAACCATTAGCCCACCTGACAGAAATGTTCTAAGAATATTAACAGCCGCTTTTTTTCGTTTTAAATATTTCATTTTTAAGTGATCTCTACATTTAATGTGGGGCTCAAGCTCACAACCCTGAGATCAAGAGTCACACGCTCCATGGACTGAGCCAGGCAGGCGCCCATGAACAGCCTTTAAAAAACCCATCCATGGGTTGAGAGAGGAACAAGGAGTGTGATTTCCTACTGCAGGTGGGAATTCTTAAATGAATGAGATTTCTCCAGGGACACTTTACATCTAACCAGCAAGGAAGCTAAACTACATCCCAGAGAAATACTTACATCTGCCAACATTAGTTACTGAAATTGTCACGAAGTGTTTGCTCATGTGAGTGAAGATTGTACTGTTTTTAAGAAATTTAAAGATAAAATAGTCCAGAGACAAAGAATCAATTCTAAGTTAAATCCTCCCACACTGGAGGGCACTGTCTTACTTGTGCACATCTCAGGCCATTGAGACTTGGAGCCTGACATGTACACAGTGCTCAGGTCGTGATGTCATGGTTTGCGAGTTCGAGCCCTGCGTGGGGCTCTCTGCTGACAGCATGGAACCCTCTTTGGATCCTTGATCTCCTTCTCTCTCTGCCCCACCCCATTTGTTCCTCCCTCTTCTCTAAAATAAACGTTTATTTAAACAAAAAAGACTCTTGGTGAAAAACAGCATTATTATGAAGTAGGAGAACCGTGGGTGAGGTACCCATGGGTCAGCAACCGAAGAACCTTGCACACACCCCTTTGCCCTCTTTCTCTGACTGTTCAAAAGAAGCTAAAACCCTTCCTACCTAGAAGTGGCCAACTTCCCCTGTTCTGGCCCATGACACAAGCAGAAGTTCAGTGGCTTTTAACAACGAACAGTTCTTGCTGTTTTCCTTCGGCACTTGGCCATCATCCTCAATTCCTTTCTCACCTTCTTTCTTCCTGGACGCCAGCTCAGTGGCTCAAAGTGCCATACCTTCATCCTCACATGGGATCTATGAGCTAAGAGTGGTGAATTCTGGAGAGAGTTGGACTCCATCTGAGCAGCCGGAGACAGCCGGCTCCCTGCCCCCTACTTTTTTTTTTTTTAAATATTTTATTGTCAAATTGTTTTCCATACAACACCCAGTGCTCTTCCCCTTAAGTGCCCTCCACCATCACCACCACCTCTTTTCCCCCCTCCCCCTTCCCCCT
>NC_043714.1:4760259-4764937 GCF_006229205.1 Suricata suricatta
GTTTTTCCCCATTGAGGATGATATTAGCTGTGGGTTTTTCATAGACTGCTCTTATAATGTTTAGGTAAGTTCCTTCTATTCCGACTTTCTCAAGGGTTTTTATTAAGAAAGGGTGCTGTATTTTGTCAAATGCTTTTTCTGCATCTATCGACAGGATCATATGGTTTTTATCCTTTCTTTTGTTAATGTGATGAATCACATTGATGGATTTGCGGATATTGAACCATCCCTGTAACCCAGGAATGAATCCCACTTGATCATGATGGATAATTCTTTTTATATGCTGTTGAATTCGATTTGCTAGTATCTTGTTGAGTATTTTTGCATCTGTATTCATTAAGGATATTGGTCTGTAGTTCTCTTTTTTCTGCCCCCTACTTTTTATTGCATGAGACGAGCACATGATACAGTGGGCATGGTTGGCGCTCCCCCTTTACACAGCCCAGGCACCTGCTCCCCAGCTGCCGGGAGTGTTGGTGGCTACCAGCTCAGGGGTGCTTCCAGAATGTCCTCAACCTTTCTCAGAAATGCCCTGGAGGCATTGAACCTTCCCCAGGAGGCGGCTCAAAGCCAAGGACTGGCTGACATAAGAATATCTACAAGGCAAGCCCCTGACTTCAGTGGGTTGTCGGGATCTTTGGGCTCCAGCCCCCAGCTGAGCCCACATCTTCCCCTTGCTTCTTTCCCTGCCCTGTCTCGTGATCTCTTCCATGAGGATCTAGCAGACATTGGTGCTGGCAGCAGACTCAGTTGCCAGAAAGTGTAGCTTCTGCTGCTGGGTACAGGCAGTATCATGGGGTCATTGTGGCCCCATAAGTTCACATGTGGAAGTCCCAATACCCAGAACCTTGAAATATGACTGTTATTTAAAGACAGAGTCTTTAAAGAAGTGATTGGGGTAAAATGTGGCCATTGGGAGGGACTTCAACCCCAATCTGTGGGCACACAGAGCACTCCTGGGGGATGACCTGGCATAAACAAGAGGCCACTTGAAGACTCCCGTGAGATCACTGTCTGCAAGCCAAGGACAGAGCCTTGAGAAGTCAACTTTGCCAACACCTTGATCTTATTTTTTTCATGTTTTATTTACCTTAGAGAGAGAGAGAGAAACGGCACGAGCAGGGGAGGGTTAGAGAGAGAGGGAGACACAAAATCTGAAGACAGGCTCCAGGCTCATGAGCCTGATGTGGGGCTCAAACCCATGAACCATGAGATCATGACCTGAGCCAAAGTCAGATGCTCAACCGACTGAGCCACCCAGGCTCCCCCAACACCTTGATCTTAGACTTCCAGCCCCCAGACCTGTGAGGAAATGAATCTGCCTTGTTATAACAGCCCTAATCAATTAGTATGGCAGTAATAAGAACGACATGCTTAGCCGGGCAGTACTGCTGTTTGGTTTCTCATTTTGCTCCTTATCCGACAAGGTCACTTCCAGGCTACATAGCAAGTCAGTGAGCTATCTAAAATCCTTTTATTAAATCCCTTTCAGCTTAAACCAGCCAGAGTATGTAGATGTTTGTAACTAAAAACCCTGGCTAATACATACATACATATGGGAAACTGATTCTATCACAAGAGGCCCTATCGAGGTGTTGTATTTAGACGATGCAACAGCGGGTAGGAAGTAAACCACATTAGAACCCATAAATTAATTGATGTTGTGCAAAATTTATTTATTTGACAAACGCTCTTCAGTGTCTTTACGTACCAGGGACTGGTAGAATTGGTGGGCATTTCTGTCTTTAAATTCCTATTCATCTCTTATTACTTTTGTAAAATACTACATATAATAGTATTTAAGATCTATAAAATACGTGCATTGTGGTAAGAGCTAAAATATGCTATTAAATCATTTTAAGGCTTTGGTTATAGAAGTGAAATTCTAAATGGACGTAAATGAGTTTAAGCCAAGTTAGCAGTGATGTTTGATATTTGCTTTTAGACGAAATTATTGGGTACCAAATGCCAGTTTTCCACCATTTGAGATCATTGATATGAGAAAAGGGTGCCTTCCTTTGGTGCTAAGTCACTTCATGAGCAACAGGATTTAGAGAGGCCTTTGAAAGCTATGACTTTATTAGGGTTCTGATTTACCTTGTGGGCTATTTCTCTTGCTTCCAAAGCTCGTTTATTAACTTATGATTCCAATAAGGCCCCACCTTAGGGGGAAAAGATGGCCATCAACCCATCAGCTCAGCCCCTTCCAGAAATGTAGGGTTTCCGTGAGGAAGCACATTTCCCATAACCATATTGAAAACACTTAAAAAGCATAAAGTTAAACAAAAATCAAAATGGCTGCACGAATGCTTCAGCAAAGCTCCATTTTGAAGCAACCTTTTTACTCTGATCTATGAACCTCGCGTCCTCCCCTTCTTCACCTCAGGAACCCCATAACACCCTGAAAACAACTCAGAAGGCTGTCAGCACCCACACGGTTCCTGTGGAAACCAGCAAGATTCCGTATTTCTCTGGGAGGCCCCCCCCCCCACCCGGTCCTCCCGGACGGCTGGAAGTGAAGACTGGAGCCTGCCCAAAACCATCCTTTGCCTAACAGAGCAATAGAACGATATTGTTCCTCTTTATCCCAAACTCTGCCTTCATGTTATATTTTGGCTCCGAAGCACAGAGGTCGGTTTTTGACAGCAGTATCAAAAGGAACTCTGTCAAGTAGCTTAAACACTGACGCCTTCTCTCCCAGCCCAGCTCACAAGCATAGGACATTTATTTTTTTGCCTAATTAAAAAACAGCATGGTTGTCAAAATGAATGTTATGGCATTTTTCATATCCAACTGACATGAAGAATTCAACAGAAATGCTCAATTGGAGGGAAACCAGGTCTGGAATCTGACATTCACTGAGAGCAGATGTCTGGAGTTGGGCATTTCCTCGTTGTCCTTCTTTGTCCTGATCATCTTCAGAGATGACCTGATATCGGGGGTCTCTATCCCAGGTCTGTTGGACAGAGATGCCTGCAGTTTGGTGCCAAGTATCTTTTTGTTTTGTAATAATTTCTTAGAAAATTGTTTTGGAGGATTATTCTTTTAATAATTGTTTTTCTAAACCAAGAGTTTGCAAATGACAGCTAGAAGCCAAGCCCCTCCCACTGCCTGTTTCTGTAAATAAACTTTTATTGGAAAACAGGTACACCCAATTGTCTCTGTATGTCTCCAGCTGCTATCTTGCGATACAGCAGAGTTTGAGTATTTGGGACAGACTGCATGGCCTGTAAAGCCTAAAATACTTACTATCTGCCTTATACAGAAAAAATTCACCAACTCTGGGCCCAAATCATGAAAAAACTGAAAAGGATAACTTAGACCAGTATAAGTAAAGCATATAATTACTATATTTGCATTTGAGACAAAAATATGAAACTTAATGAATTTAGGGGCACCTGGGTGGATCAGTCGGTTGAGCATCCAACTTTGATTCAGGTCATGATCTCACTGATTATGAGGTCGAGCCCCACTTCTGTCTCTGCACTGACAGCTCAGAGCCTGGAGTCTGTCTCAGATTCTGTATCTCCCTCTCTCTGCCCCTCTCCCGCTCATGCTCTGTCTCTCTCTGTCTCTCAAAAATAAACAAATGTTAAAAAAATAATAATAAAAAATTGTAAATTAAATACAACTTAATGCATTTGTATATTTCTTTCTCTTTACTATTCTTCTTTTAACCTCTATATTTTTCAAATATTGTACAATAAACATGTATAAATTCTGTTAACAGGAAAATAACTTACTATAGTTTATTTACTACTCGTGACATGGCATAATGTTATTTGAAGTTAGACTGGAAAGCCGTGTATTGAAAATCTTAAGGGCAACAACTCAAAGCATATCTTAAAAGAGGATCAGTAATAATCCCATACGGGAAATAAAATGAAAGCGTAAGTCACCGTGGGTAGTTAGTACACATATCTAGAGGCTGAGAGATTTTTCAGAGAGGTGGGTTAACTCTGAAGAAAAACTATTTTATTTAATCCTTAGGTCACGTTGGCTGAAACAAGACGATTACAGTTCCGGTGTGAGTCAATCTACACAAGTTCGTACAAAACGCGAGAAGAAACGAGAGCCCGGTGACCGGGAGTGTTTCTCTACACCCAGAAAATTGAACACTGAATCGTCACAGGAGAGGAGAGTTGGTGGGGTTATACTAACGCCACCAGAACTGGAGGGAAGGACTGGGTGACATACCGTGGATGAAATCAGCAACAGTGACCTCAGGAACAAGGTGAGGGGTTGGCTCCCTTGTGTAGGTACAGACCCCGTCCCGCAGCTGGGGGCGAATGGCACCTCACAACAGGAGTATAGAATAAACCCGGGAAGAAGGCAGAAAGAGGAATTTCCCAATCCCTCAAAGAAAAACTGCTCAGGCTGTCGGGAGACCTTTGCCAGGGAACACAGACCTGATCAGTGACATCTTGGAATGTCTACTGAATCGAGGACGACCTCCACTGCCATGATCAAGAAGAAGGTTGGGCATGAAATCTACTGAGGACAGGAGTCTAGGCTCACCAGTAATCTTCCACCGGCCAGGGCTCTCAGAGGCCAGCAGGGGGCGCCACCAGTGGTGATATGCAGGGCCCCAGGGCAGCAGTCTAGGTGCCAGAAGATCAGGATTCAGTGCACACTTTGGAGGAGTTTGAACCTCTGCAGGGCAGAGACAGGGCCTTAT
>NC_043714.1:4765037-4767021 GCF_006229205.1 Suricata suricatta
GGTTCATTGTTCCAGGCGCCATCCAGGCTGAGGCATCAGGTTTAATAAAGTAGTTGAGAATGAAATACAAATGTCTGCACTTAAGTGTTCAAATGTTCTGTCCTCAAGGGTGTCTCTTAAGCCGAGCCCAATGTGTAACAGGACACCGGTAAGTCAGAGGTCTTAGGTCTAGCCTCAGTCTAAGTAGGACCAACGACAAGCCCAAATGAGAGAGGGTGGATTTTAGGGTATTTTAAGTGATATCAGGGGGCTCCTTTTCTCCAGGGACGACTTAATTGCTTGAAAGAGAGAACACCCAACTCGAAGGAAGCCACAGATGGGGCCTCCTTAGAGTGATATCGGAACTTTTCTCTGGCTATATAAAGGAAGGTGGTGGTTTATCTATTCTTCCTCAAACTCAAGGAATCGGAATCAGAATAATTTGGCTCAGAATCTTGGCATCTGCAAATTTAAGTAAATATTATGTTTAGCCTCTCAACACAGCTTGTGGTGATTTCTGATGCTGCTGCACGTTTTAAACTCCCTGAGGAAGCAAAGACATATTTGCTGAATAGTCCCTCAACACACACACACACACACACACGTATTTATACTGACAAATTTACAAAGATGTAACATCATTATGATCATCGATTTATATGATACACAAGAGAACTCCGCCATACAGGATACCGCACCCAGCTGTCGGCACCTGAGAACAGCATAGGGTGTATCTCAAGTGGGACAGTTTCCTAGAACATGGATATCTGCAACAGGACTTACGGAGTACAGCTAACGTACCTACAGGGGAAGAGAGAGAATCGTAAGCAGGCTCTGCATTCAGAGCAGAGGCTGACATGGGGCTCGATCCCATGCCTCTGGGATCGTGACCTGAGTGGAAATCAAGATTCAGACGCTCAACTGACTGAGCCACCCCGGCGCCCCAGAGTATCTGTACTTAATAGCATTTCAAAGACTGCTTAGAGAGCTATGGTTTCTATAAGCCTACATGTTAACTATTATGTTATTATTATATGGGTTATGCTATCATGTGGATTATAACGTACAATAACACAAGTAATTATTATGTATTAATACTTAATAAATAAATTATTAGTTACATTATACATAATTATAATGTATTAATTAATTGATAGAAATAATATCTATTATATAAATGATATATTATTATTTTTATTTTTAAAAGTTCTAGTTATTGAGAAAGGCAGAGTATGAGTGATTATATATGATTATTATGTTATTTTTGTTTTTTAATGTTTTATTTATTTTTGAGAGAGACAGAGAGGGAGAGGAAGAGTGAGCATGAGTGGGAGAGGGGCAGAGAGAGAGGGAGACAGAATCTGAAGCAGCCCCCAGGCTCTGAACTGTCAGCATAGAGCCCAACTCAGGGCTTGAATTCATGAACTGCTGAGCTGACACTGGATGCTTAGCCAACTGAACCACCCAGGCGTCCCTATTATTATGTATTATTATTATATGAATTATATCCTTGTGTTATAATACCTTATTTCTCTGGCAAGACTGGAAGCGTACTCAATCGGAGATTATTCATTACTTCACCTATATTGCACGGCGTTATTCCTGGCATGAGCTGGTACTTGATATACTATTTGTTGAATGAATAAACCAACTGTGAAAAGGAGATGTACGATTTACTTGTTTCTAGCTTTGTCATCCAGAGAAGATAGACTGTCCTTAAATAGCGACATATGTCTTGCTTTTTTGAATTCAGGTATTTTCACAGAATACATGGCAAAGATTGATTCCAGTGTAACCTGATTCAATAGATGTTTACTGAAAGTGAATTTTGAGCAAGGCACTTCCTGTAAGTGGTGGATAAGGCCCTGTCTCTGCCCTGCAGAGGTTCAAACTCCTCCAAAGTGTGCACTGAATCCTGATCTTCTGGCACCTAGACTGCTGCCCTGGGGCCCTGCATATCACCACTGGTGGCGCCCCCTGCTGGCCTCTGAGAGCCCTGGCCGGT
>NC_043714.1:4767121-4774346 GCF_006229205.1 Suricata suricatta
AGAGGTTAAAACTCAAGCCCACAGTCTATCAATAGATGTCAAGAAGGAAAAGATGGAAAAACTCTGTAAATCTGACTGGCCCACCTTTAATGTAAGATGGCCACCTGAGGGTACCTTTTACCTCCCCACCACAGAAGCAATCGAAGAAAGAGTTTTCCAATGTATGGGAGGCCATCCGGATCAGATCCCATTCTTTGTTGTCCGGAAGGATATGGTCACTAACCCACCTGTTTGGGTGAAATCCATTCTCTCTCCAGTATCTCCTCAGGTTCTGGAGAATCAAAACCCCGAAGAAGAAAAGCTGAGACGAACTATGGCCTCGCCCTCAGCACCCCTCTACCTGGTTTTGCAGGAGGGAGCGGATGAGGATCTCCTCTCTCCCCCTCCACCTTACCGACCCCCACCAATTCCCTCTGACCCTGCACTTAATGTCCCATTGCCACCACAGCCATCTTCCTCTGCTCCATCCCCTTCCATTGAAAGAGACCCAGCATATGGGACCCGTGGCCAAAGGGGCACCACCCCAGACTCCATGATGTTCCCTTTACGAGCCATGGGACCTATAGACGAGGCAGGAAATCAGCCTCATCATTATTGGCACTTTGCCTCTTCTGACCTTTACAATTGGAGATCTCAAACCGCCACCCCTACTCAGAGAAACCCAAGGCCTCATTGGGTTATTAGAAACTGTACTCTTTACTCACCAACCCACTTGGGATGATTGTCAGCAATTGTTAAAGGTTCTGTTTACAACCGAGGAGTGAGAACGAATCCTTCTGGAAGCATGAAAGCTTGTTCCTGGTCCAACAGAGGTCCCACCATAAACCCCGCTGACATCAATGCCGGATTTCCCCTTGTCCGCCCCAATCGGGATTATTACACAGGAGAAGGTAAGGAGCGCCTCAAGGTCTATCGCCAGGCTCTGTTGGCAGGTCTCAAAGTGGCCACTAGAAGGCCCACTAACCTGACTAGGGTGTATGATATAAGGCAGGAGGCAGAGGAAAGCCCCGCCGCTTTTCTAGAACGGGTGATGGAAGCCTTCAGGCAGTTCACCCCATTTGATCCAGTAGAGACAGCAGAAAGAGTGTACAATGACAGGGACAGTGCTGAGGAAAAACAAGTAAAGGCAGCAAAAAGAAGAAATAGAGATTTAGCTAGATTGTTGCTGGCCATGACTGCAAAACCAGAAGACCGCCGCCAGCGATTAGGAAAAAATCTCTGGTCCATCAAACGATAAATGGTGCTCCTACTGCAAAAAAGGAAGACGCTTACGTAAAAATTGCTTCAAAGGAAAAAAAAACTGGTGCCTCGTTTGCAACAATGAAGGACACTGGGCTAAGGACTGTCCAGAAGTAGAGATAAGCCAAAAGTATTGTTTGCTGGAGACAGGGACTAGGGAGGACGGGGTTCGGAGCCCCTCCCCGAACTTAGGGTAACTCTTAAAGTGGAGGGGAAACCAACTGACTTCTTGGTGGACACTGGGGCTCAACATCCGGTATGATTAGAGGCCAATGGGCCTACCTCAAGTAGGCGATCTTGGGTCCAAGGTGCCACCGGGACCAAAGAGTATTCATGGACTACCCAAAGATCCGTAGATTGAGGTGTGGGCTGGGTAACCCACTCTTTCATGATAATGCCAGACTGTCCTTACCCCCTGCTGGGGAGAGGCCTTTTATCAAAAATGAGGGCCCAGATTCATTTTGGCCCACAAGGAGCACAACTCGTAAGTTCAGACAGGAAGCCTATTCAGGTCATCTCCCTCCAACAAGCTGATGAGTACTGCTTATATGAGGAGACCCTAATCCTGATGCCCACATTGACCAGTGGCTCCAGAAATACCCACAAGCCTGGGCTGAAACTGGGGGTCTAGGGCTGGCAAACCATCGCCCACCCATATTTGTTGAACTCAAATCTGGGGCTGACACAGTTGCAGTTAAACAGTACCCCGTGCCTCAACAAGCCAAGAAGGGATTAAACCCCACATCCACTGCTTTTTAAACCTGGGTGTTTTAAGGGTCTGCCAGTCTGCCTGGAACACTCCTTTGCTCCTTGTTAAAAAGCCTGGTACTAATGACTATAGGCCAGTGCAGGACCTCAGGGAAGTTAACAAATGGGTAATGGATATACATCCAACTGTCCCTAACCCGTATACTCTTCTGAGCTCCCTGCCACCTGAGAAGCAGTGGCATACAGTCCTTGACCTCAAGGATGCCATTTTCAGCTGGTGCCTGGCCCCAAAATGTCAAGAATATTTTGCTTTTGAGTGGCATGATCCTGATATTGGCACTAACAGGCAGCTGACTTGGACTCGACTTCCTCAAGGGTTTAAAATAAAACTCCCTTACCATCTTTGATGAGGCACAGCATGAAGACTTGGGTGAGTACTGGAGGGAAAACCCAGATGTTACCTTGTTGCAGTATATTGATGTTCTCCTGATCGCAGCCACCTCTGAAGAAAGCTGCCTTCAGGGAACTAAAAATCTACTCCTGACGTTGGGCAAGTTAGGATACAGAGCCTCTGCTAAAGGGCTCAAATTTGTAAGCCCCAAGTTACTTATTTGGGATACATCCTCAAGGATGGACATAGATGGTTGTTTCTGGCCAGAAAGGACACCATCCTCCACATACCCCCACCTAAAAACTCCAGAGAGATGAGGGAGTTCTTGGGGTCAGTGGGGTTTTGCAGATTGTGGATTCCAGGCTTTGCAGAAATTGCTAAGTCCTTGTATGAACTGACCAAAGACAAGAGTGAGTTTCAATGGACCCCTGAACATCAATAAACGTTTGAAACTCTAAAAACAGCTCTCTTGTCGGCACCACGCTGGAGCTTCCTAACATTACTAAGCCTTTTCACCTGTTTGTGGATGAAAGTAAAGGGGTGGCCAAGGGTGTGCTGACCCAGATGCTAGGACCCTGGAAAAGGCCAGTGTCCTACTTGTCTGAACGCTTGGACACAATAGCGGCCGGATGGCCCCCCTGTTTAAGGACTGTGGCTGCAGTGGCGTTTTTAGTTAAGGATACCGACAAATTGACTCTGGGATGAGCTCTTGCCATGACCACCCCCGATGCAATCGAGAGGGTACTAAAACAACCACCTGACCGGTGGCTCAGCAATGCCCAAATAACTCATTACCAGACACTGCTACTCAACCCAGATAGAATTCTTTTCCAGCCTCCTTCTTCACCTAATCCGGCCATGCTTCTACCCAATCCCGATGCAGATCCCCCACTTCATGATTGTGCTGAGATCCTGGCCCAGGTACACTGCATCTGAGGAGACCTGACAGATGTGCCTCTTCAAAACATAGACCATACCTGGTTCACAGATGTGAGTAGCTTCATCCGGGATGGAAAAAGAAAAGCAGGAGCAGCTGTGACAACCAACATTAAGGTAATCAGGGCCCAATCCTTACCTCCAGGGACCTCAGCCCAATGGGCTGAGTTAATTGCCCTGACCAATGAACTAACTTTTGAAAAAGACTTAAGAGTCAACATCTATACAGACAGAAGGTACGCTTTCACAGTGGCCTATGTGCATGGAGCTATTTATCAAGAAAGGGGTCTCCTGACCTCAGAGTGAAAGACTATTAAAAACAAACAGGAAATCATGGACCTGCTACAGGCCCTATGGCTACCAAAAAGGGTGGCCATTATCCACTGCCCTGGCCACCAGAAAGGAGATCACCCTGTTGCCAAGGAAAACAACCTGGCTGATAAAACAGCCAAGGACACAGCCCTTGAACCCATCAATGCCTTGCCTGTAGTCCTCCCAGAACCCAGGAACCCCAATCTACCTGAGAATCCCAAATATACTGAGGAGGAAACCAACTGGGCCCAAGGACGACCCAGGAGCAAATTCTTCAAAGGATGGTGGAGGGACTCAGATGGGAAGTTAATCCTCCCTGAAGCCCTGGCAGAAAATATACTACATAAAATACACCAGACCGCCCATATGGGGGCAAAAAGAATGCCAGATGTGGTCCGACAATCTGAGGTAACCACCAAGGACTTACACATCAAGATTTAAAAAAAAAAAACTGTTTACTCGTGCAAGAAGTGCCAACTCACTAATCCAAATCCAAATCCCAAAAGACCGGGCCAATGCCTTGGAGGTAGGAGGCCAGGGGCCTACTGGGAAATTGACTTTTCTGAAGTAAAACCAGGCAAGTATGGCTATAAATATCTATTAGTCTTTATAGATACTTTCTCAGGATGGACTCAGGCCTTTCCTACCAAGAGCGAGATAGCCACTATTGTGGCAAAGAAATTATTGGAAGAGATCCTGCCAAGGTATGGTTTTCCTCAGCTTATAGGGTCAGATAATGGACCAGCATTCATATCTAAGGTAAATCAGGGAATCACACAGTTCATTGGAGCAGATTGGAAATTACATTGTGCATATAGACCCCAAAGTTCAGGACAGGTAGAAAGAATGAATAGAACTCTAAAAGAGACCTTAACTAAATTGACCCTAGAGACTGGCAATACTGCTCCAGAGACTGGGTAGCCCTCCTTCCCTTCACCCTGTATCGGGTGCAAAACTCTCCCTACCAAATGGGTTTAACTCCCTTTGAAATTATGTATGGAAAACCTGCTCCTATTATCCCAAACCTCCAGGCAGCAGCCCTAATGGACATAGAGGATAACAGTCTGTTGCTGGAAACCCGAGCTATTCAATGGTCTCACGAATGTGTATGGCCAAAAATCCGTGCTCTCTACGAATTAAGTCCACCTCCAGAGCCTCACTGGTACCGGCCTGGCAACTGGGTCTATGTCAAACACCACTGGCATGAAAACCTTAAGCCGAGGTGGAAAGGACCTTACATCATGCTGTTGACCACTCCAACTGCCTTAAAAGTGGATGGAATAGCAGCCTGGATTCACTACACTCACATGAGACCAGCTGACCCCTTCCATGTCCCAAAAGGCTGCATCAACCGGGAGGGGCAACAATGGAAGTTGCACCCAGACAAAAGAAACCTGCTCAGGCTGTGACTTTCCCGCCGAACATCAGATTGACTGCTATAGCAATACTGCTCCAGATTTTAGGTTGTGTCACGGACTGTGTTTCTTCCTCAAGGGAAGTTGTAGAGAGGACATCTTTTAGGTTAGTACTAGAATAGGTAGAAACTTCCAGAGCTAAAAGCTGCATTATAAAAATTATAGTTTTGTGACTCTTGTTGTTGGAAACATTGCTGTTCCTTTAGTGTTTGCTTATCCAGATTAAGAAACTTTCTTGTGAGAAATCTGTGATATTTAGAAACGTCATAATGTATTTGTTTGTCTAGAGCATTTATCTTTCTCTCTACTTAAACCATCTGAAATTCAAAAACTCACAGTGAGTATTCTTTCCTTCATGGCAATTACAATTGTTTGCATAAGTTCAATAAGAATCTGTGCATTTTATAGTAGGACACCATTGGAAATACTGGTTATTTTACCATTGCTTTGACTGGAATGTCCTATTTGAAAGTCATGCATAGGCTCAGAGAGGACCTGACAGCTTTCGGGAACTACGGTTGACTTTATGGAACGTGGAGACATAAAGCTTCGTGGAAATGTTGGCTGGACACCTTGCTCACAGAGTTCCCAGCAGCCTCCTCAGGTGAGTAAAGAAGGTCACTTCCTGGCAGGTGCAGGGAACTTCAGCACATGTTGGGAACCTCGGGAAGAGGAGTTTGCCCAATTTAACGGGTATTGCAGGCCTGTCTGCTGGAAAGCGCTGGCTTGGCTTAGCTTCTTGCCCAGATTGGCTACTAAAAGTTAAACCTGGAGATTCCTTATAAAAGGACCCAGCAAACCAAGCTTTATAAAGTACTCATGAACAATCTGTATTCTTGCTAAGCTTATGTAAATAATTAGGCCAGGGTTGTTAAGACTGGACTCATTCCAGCAATGCATTAGTCTTGATTTGGCTATCTCTGATAATGGAGATTTTTTTTAGAGAGAAAAACTATGTTTCAGCAATGCACTATGTAAAAGTAATTCTTGTTCTGGGTGTCTTTATTTCAGGCTTGTTAGTCTGTGAGGATGATATTTAAAAATGGGGGTCACGCCTTTTCAAAAGACTTAAAGGTGGACTTCACAGATATGCAACTAAGCAAAAAATTCAGCCCCTATTAAAGTTTCAGGCATCACTCTGGAGTTAAGTAGGCCAGCTCTGAAGAACCCTCAACTTGGTGAGGTGATGCAGATCCAGTCGATCAGCTTGAACTGATCCTCAAAAAGACTCTGACTCCAGAGATCTCCAGCCCTGCTCCAGCCACACCCCAGAAGCAGGCTGGTCTAGCACGGCAGAAGCCTGAGGAATCATCGGTCCAGTAGCTGTGGTTTGCGGCCACCACCAGTGAGGACAAGAACGAGGAGCCAAAAAACAAAATTGGTATACTTTTAACATTTGGCTCTAGTATCATTAATAAGATCATAGCATTTGTCAAAGAGCATGTAAATGTTATTCAGTTAATGGTCTTAAGAAACCAAAACAATGGTAACATAGCTGACCCAGGATTGGGTCAAGTTACAAGACAGAGGGGGGAATGTAAGGATGCAGGTCTGATTCAGGCTTCCCCTGTACTTAAAGGCCAAGGTGCCGGCTTCTCCGTGTCATTGGCCAATGGAAGGGTGCACGTTGCCCAGGGAAGCAGGGACAACTCCTGTGGCACCCAATCAGAAGAGGCGAGCTAACACCTTTGACCTTTCTAGGGGCGGGCCAAAAATGGAGGCTAGTCACGCCCCGCCCTCTGTGAGGGTCTTAGTCACGCCCTACATGAGGGTCCTGGGCCCACTTTGTGATTGGTGGATTCTCTAAATGTTATGATTGGCTCCCACTACTGCCAGTATTGATAGGGGAATAGGGAATGGATCGCTGAACCTGTGTCGTCATTTCTTATAACGCCCCATTCCTAAAAAAAGCCCCTACACTACCATGTTTGGGGCTCTCTCCATGTGCCTCATTTGCATATGAAGTCATTACACCAAAGTGAGTGTCGGATGTATGTTACAGGTATGTTTGCTCAATGTGCATGCTCCTCATGGATATTTACAAGCTTCCCTGCTCTTTTCATCAACATGTATGGAGTCCTAACTCCTGTGATCATAAAAACCTGTTCTGATCTCAGGTGGGCAAGGCAGATGGGAACCAGCCTCCTGCCTCTGCATCTGGCTGCCTCTCGAACAAGCCCCTTTTGCAGAGTACACTCAGTGTCTCAGTGTTCGGTCTCGCTGT
>NC_043714.1:4774446-4779336 GCF_006229205.1 Suricata suricatta
CCAACAAAGGAGATGAAGAACATGTCTTAGGTCATAATAAAAAGCAGTGATTTAGGAAACACGATGGAGAGGGTCGTCTAGTTGTGCAGTCAACGTGCAAAACCTGCAGGGCAAATCATCTGCTTCATTTCCCCTTCACAACTGCTTCAAGTTATGCACCTCCCAGGGGTGAACACAGTGTTAAAAATGGGAGAGCCATTTATCCCTGGGCATGGAAAACCAGATGCCTGTGGGGCCAGGCGTCTAATGCAAATGCTTTGAATGGGCCATCTTGGTTGGATTTGACAGGAGTGGTGGATTTCAGCCATGTTAGCTGCCTCCTTTTGATTTTTCTGTGAATGCTGGAATCTTGACTTTGATTTAAAATATCTCAACTTCTAAATATTGCCTTGAATTAGAAAAACGTTAATACACCATGCCAGCCAAATAAAATGTTTGTGACTTGGTTGGCTCATTTTTTTTTTTTGACATCTGATGGACATTCTAACGTTGGAGTTTCGTCAGTTTGATTCCCTTTTATCCTCTTTGAAGAATCTTGGTTCCCTCTTCTATCTGGTCTGGATGGAGATTAGTGATGTTTTGGTGAGTTTTACTTTGACTTTGCCCTGGCAGTTCCCTCACACTCTGTTTCTGGGAGTTCCTCTGCGGATCCATAATGTGTAGCCCTGAGTGAGGCAAACCGTATGTCCACATCCCTCAAAGTACCCCGAGATGCCTCTTGGTCTTTGACAGAGGTGACTGTATTCAGCTCCTTTGGCCTGTGCCAATAATGGGCAGGGAGGTTGGTAGAGGGGGGAAGGAAAGAGAGTGAGAACAGGTGGAGGCACAGAAACTATTCTACCCACCTGTCTGCCTGTGGTCAGTGAAATGTTCCCTGTTGCTCACAGGGAGGTTGGTATTAAAATGCTTTGAGTGAGTGGTCAGTTAGTCCCAGGGGGGGCATCATCCTTGCACACTTCTCACTCAGGTCAATGGAGCGGCTGCTTTCTCATACTTGTGGGTTGTGGGGCAGCAGCAGTTATGATGCCCGATACCAGCCCTGAGGAATGATCGCAGCTGAGAGGCAGAGCTCACACCGTGGGAAGGTTAGCCTTCAACCAGAGGGCTCATCCCTCCCCTGAACAGGGGCTGTGTCCAGACAGGTTTCTTCTGTTCTGTCACAAAACAAAAAAGGAAGACAAATACTTTTTCAAAAACTTCTTGAGCTTCCCAGTCTGGATGAGTAGGTGTCCAGAATGCTAGAACATTCCCTAACTGCCAGGTGAAAGTTGTGTTCAAAGGCACAGGTCCACTTTTTGTGAGGTGACCTCAGACACATGCTAGGACCTCAGCTCAGGCTGCAGCCTTTAGGAAAACCTGTCTTTGGCATTTATGAACTATTTGTTGTCTTTAGATGTATAGACACATAGGAGGGCAAAAATAGGCTTGGGAGGAAGTGAAACTACATGGGGACAAGAGGCCGTTGCAGGACCTGCTGAGCATGCTGGGCGGAGTGAGATTGGAGCAGTGGTGAAGAAGTCGTCAGAACTCAGGTGAGAAGTTCCTAATCTCCCAAGTAATGCAGCAGATGATCTGTGAATCCCTTTACACACGCTTAGATGCATATCTACACGTATAACTTGTATTTTACATGAGCCCTGCTTCGTGTTTCTTAGGAAAGGATTCATAACTTTTGTTAAATTGTAGAAAGATCCATGACACCCTGGTAAGTTAAGAACCACTGAAATAACCGAAGCCTCTGAGAGCACATCATAGCATGAGATGCAAAAAAAAAAGGCTTCACACAGGTCATGGGGAATGAAGATGTCCCTGATGCTGGCAACATCAGTGAGTCTGGGGACAAAGGTTTTAGGGTAATGGATTGTGGCATAAGGAGGGTAGGGAAGTGGAGGCTCTAAAATGTACAGTATTGTTCCCAAAGCTCAGAGGCCTGTCCGACGTGAGGGGGCAGGCATGGTTGGAGGGAAATGCAAGTCCCAAGGCCTTTTTGGTAAGATATGAGAGATTTGGTCCTGTGTAAACATGGAGAGTCGCAAAGATCAGTACAGTGGGCATTGCAGAAGGGGAAGGTGATGGGCTCTGACACCAAAGAGAAAATGTTAAGGTGCACAGTAGGCATTCAGGTAAGCCCAAAAGTTTGCCATAGAAATTTTCCAGATAACTTTTTTGAAAAAAATGTTTAATGTTTATTTTTGAGAGCATTCAGCCCAGAGCCTGATGCCGGGCTCGAACTCACGAAGTGTGAGATCATGACCTGAGCCAAAGTCAGATACTTAACCAACTGAGCCACCCAGGCTCCTCTTGATAACTTTTTGAACAGGTAAAAACTATTACTGATTTTATGATCTTGGACAGATCACCAAACCTCTGGTGCCTCCATCTTTTGTCTGCATGGGGATAAAAACAAGAACCGCCTCTCAGAGAAACAGATCAGCTGAGATTAAAGTGCTTAGCAAAGCATCAAAACACACTGAGCACGAAATATTGTTAAAAAACAAAAAGGGAGCCAGCCTGACGTAGAGTATGCATAGCACCCACCATTATGGTCTTAGGCGTTCATTATTGGGTCCCTAACATAACGCCATGAACTTCTGACTAGACGTTGGTTGCAGGCTTGCCCTGCCCAACGAACCCAGGGCTGACCTCTGGTCACCTCCACCAGACAGCATAGGCATTACAAAGAGAAAAAACAGCCCTCCACATAGCCTCAATGGATTCTTGTTACAAAACCTTTGTGTTCCGGAATTATCTTCTCCAAACTGAGAGACGGCCTTGAGTTCTAACCATCTCTTGCTATTTTTAACAGTTTTATGGGGAGAGTCACATGCACGCAAAGGAACAGTGAAATCCCTCGGAAGTTTCCCATTGTTCTTTGGCCAAAGCAAATAATGTCATTTGTTCCAAATGGCTGTCTAGACCATAAAGCATCAGTTGGGAAACCCAAACAGATTCTTTACAGGAAACATACACCAGCAGAAGCTCCAATTCCTGTCATGCTCAGTGGTGACATTACCTCTCTTCAGGCTCAGCAAGTGGCATGTGGTGGATTGTCTGAGCCAAGATTGAAGAAAAGGCTCCAGATGTGTAAAGGGAAGCTCCTAAAAGTTGTGTATCTTGACTGATGATTAAATGTTTTACTGCAGAAAACAAAAGTAAACTTCCTTCAAAATTTATTAGAGGCTTGTCTTGAAAAGTTACTTCGGAGGCACCTGGATGGCTCATTCAGTTAAGCGTCTGAGTTCAGCTCAGGTCATGATCTCATGGTTTGTGAGTTTTAGCCCCACATTGGGCTCTGTGCCGACAGCTCAGAGCCTGGAGCCTGCTTTGGATTCTGTGTCTCCTTCTCTGTCTGCTCCTCTTCTGTTTATGCTCTGTCTCTCTCAAAAAGAAATAAACATAAAAATTACTTTAAATGTGTTGAACATTTTTTGGTATTTCTTCATAAATTTAGTGTTTAGTGTTCCACCGCTTTGCCTGGCTGTGACTTATCTTTCCCGTCTTAAGAGATTTTACCTTCTCTGGGAAGACTTCCACATCTCTCCCCACATATTCTAGGCCCTATCATCAACTGGATTGGAACCCTCATGAGAGATAAATTTGCAATAAATATTTAACTTTTCTTCAATAAGGTAATTGTAGACTAAAGAAAAAGATAGCATGAGGACTATAAAACCCTAGAAATTATTTTGAAGGCTTTCAGGAGTATTCTCTCATTACAAATTTATCATTAATAATGTTTTAAAAACTTTTTTATTGATTATTTTCGAGAGAGTGAGTGTGAGCGAGGGAGGGACAGAGATGGGGGGACAGAGGATCAGAAGGCTCGAACTCACAAACTGTGGGATCATGACCTGAACTGAAGTCGGATGTTCAGCTGACCTAGCTCCCCAGGCACCCTGATAATATTTTCTATTACAGGACAATCTATATTTTATTTTGTGTGCTCTTAAAACTTAGGAACTTCTCTATAGATTCTGTTTTAAAACTTTATTGTAATTCGTTGTTGAAATAATTTAAAATAAATTAAATACATTACAGAAAAGCCAAAAAAATAGAAAAATCAAGACAAATTATGTATCATTTCCTTGCCCAACACAATCATTCTGAGAGTTGATTTGTATTTCTTCTGTGTTTTTTACATAATTGTGTCTTGATTTACTTTAATTAGTATTGTACAAAAAAACCCAATTTATTTGGTGATAATGTGGCCTTTGTAGTTACATTAGGGACGTGCTCAATTTTATTTAAAATTATTTTCATCTATGTGAGTGATTTCCAAAATTTTACTTAAAAAGAAAGCTTGAGGGCTGCCTGGGTGGCTTAGTTGGTTAAGCATCTGACTTTAGCTCAGGTCCTAATCTTGCAGTTGGTGGGTTCAAGACCTGCATCAGGTTCTGTGCTGACAACTCAGAGCCTGGAGCCTGCTTCAGATTCTGTCTCCCTCTGTCTCTGTCTCTATCTCAAAAATAAATAAAATATTAAAAAATCATTAAAAACTATGTGATTATCAATTTTATGTGTAAAATAAGCTGGACTATAGTTCTCTGTTATTCAATCCAACATTAGCCTACATGTTGCCATGGAGTTCCTTTGTAAATGTCCTTACGTTAAGGATCTGGAGATGGAGAGATTATCCTTTATTATCCAGGTAGGGCCAATGTAGTCACAAAGGTCCTTACAGAAGGGAGACAGGAGGGTCAGAGTGAGTAGTAGGAGACATGACAAGGGAAATGAGAGACTGGAGTGACACAAGGAAGGGGCATAAGCCAGAGAAGGCAGAATGCCTCCAGAGGCGAGAAAGAGCAAAGGAATGAATTCTACCCTGAAACCTCCAGAAATGGCCCAGTGACATCTCAGTTTTAGACTTCTCACTGGTAACTGTAAGAGAGT
>NC_043714.1:4779436-4781792 GCF_006229205.1 Suricata suricatta
AAAAACAAAATTAAGCCACAGAACACAGGAATTAGTCCTCCTGGCCAGGGGAGGGGAAAACCAAAGTAATATAATGGTCCTTTCTCACTTTCCAAAGAAAAATATGTAGGGTAAAGACTCCAAACTCCCATGAGAGAAAGAGATGGGGGACTTCAACCCCTTTCCTAAATGTAGACCAATGGACGCACAGCAAATAGATGCACACAGAAGTATACACAAGAGCCTCCAACAAGAATGAACCCCTACTGCTGCCACCAGCAGGATTCTTAACAGATAGACAAGGGGACCCATTCTTTTTCTGTCACCTGTGCGATCAATTCCAACTTACTCCAGAGAATGTCACCACTCGTATCTCCACTGATGTTAAGAGGTAATGACATTTGCCTGTGGAATTCAGATGCTTTGCCTCCCTCCCAAGGAGGACTTACACAAACAAAGCACACAGAGAAACATACATACAATGGGGTCACACTGCTGCCACCAGTGAACCCCCCTAGAAGTACCACACCATAAACAGATGCACAGAGAGACAGACACAAGTTGGCTCTGTGGCTAAGCCAAGGGCACCCAGCTTTCCATTGCACCGCCGGTGTATGACCTGTTCCAGAGAGCCACCAGAATCCTGGCAAGAGGAGATTTACTTACCCCAGCCCCAGTTTTCCCTTGCCAGCAGGCCATTTTGACACCAGAGCCACAGAACCTACACTCACCTGTGTATACTCTGGAGTCCATCTGACAAGAGGAGACCTTCCCAATTCTTCCCCTGTACCTAAAGGGGTTACACTGCTGCCACCAGTGAAACCCTCTGGACCAAGGGAGTCAAATTCCGATTGCTCCCCTTGGCCCCCTGGGCTTCAGACACAAACAGCGTGGACCAAGAGGAAAACCCTCTTGGTCCCCTGGGTGGGCCAGGTCGAATGCTCTCTTCTTGTCCCCCCAACTATGTGGGTCTGAGGTGTCCTTGGAACCCATGGCCTAGAGCTTTCACAGTGCGTCCACCTGGCTCCTTTGAGGCCCCACAAACCAAACTGATCAGTCAGACAACAGATGGTCCCAAAGGACCCAGTTGGTCAGAAGACCCAGACAGACAGACGCACACAGAAAAACAAGAAATGAGTGCACTCACCAGCCGGCATTAGGCCCAATGTGTCAGGGTGCCAGGAGTTCTGGGGGAGGGGGGATTTCCCTGCCAACGCACCATATGTTATGCCCAAGTTTCCAGTATTGACCCAAAGGAAACCAGAGACTACCAGGGAGACCGAGTCATGCATGCAAAAGCAAGGGCTTTATTATAGGCTTAAGCTTGGGCTCACAGCTCCACCAACCCGCTGGCCATGTGGAGAGAGCTCCGAACATGGCAGCGTAGGGGATTTTTTAGGAAAGGGGCGTTACAAGTAATGATGACACAGGTACAGCAATCCATTCCCTACTCCCCTATCAATACTGGCAGTGTTGAAAGCCAATCACAACATTTAGGGAATCCACCAATCACAGAGTGGGCCCAGAACCCTCATGTAGAGTGTGACTAAGACCCTCACATAGGGCGGAGCATGAGTAGCCTCCATCTTTAGGCCCACCCCTAGAAAGGTCAAAGGTGTTAGCTGGCCTCTCCTGATTTGGTGCCACAAGAGTTGTCCCTCCTTCTCTGCGCAATTGACCCTTTCATTGACCAATGATACGAAGAAGCTGGCACCTTGGCCTTTAAGTACAGGGGAAGCCTGTATCAGACCTGCATCCTTACAGTATCAGGGACTACATCACATCCACATGACACCACAGAATGCTGTGAACCTTCATCACTTGGTTAAGGAGGTGTTGGCTAGGTCTGTCCACTGAAGAATCACTCTTTTCCCTTCCTCTGCTCTATTATTCAGGAATGAGCCATTAAGTCTAGCCATCCTCAAGACGTGGGGGTGGGGATAAAGTTCCATCTTTTGGACAAAAAAAAAATCTACATCTGTAATTTTGAATTCTCCTATAAGGACGATTTGAGAAGGAAGACTTTTTGATTCCACTCTAGATTGTTTAGGAAAGACTACATGTTTCCAGAACATGGGCATTTGCCCATTTTTTTCTATGATGGAGAACTCTGTGACCCTCCCTTCCTTGACACAGTCACCATCAATGCATACTCACTGTGGTTAAAGAACAAAAAGTTAAATTTGTCAGCAGTTGAAGTCCATTTGCTATGATTTGTCATTAAGTGACTGATAAATATTCATAACAGGCCATGTTTATATGATACCAATAGAAAGAGCTGGAAAAAAAAGTTGAAAAATCCAATCTTCTGTAAACACCAAAATGATTAGTCTGACCACTTTGGTCAGAAACAAGTTGATGGATTTGGTACTTTTTA
>NC_043714.1:4781892-4784691 GCF_006229205.1 Suricata suricatta
CTGATTAGGGGCTAATGCAGCTGGTGACTCCAAATTGAAGCCGGGCCTTGTTTCCTATTCCAGACATCCTAGGGTCCTTAAGAATTATGCTAAACCTCCCGTGACCATGTTCCAGAAATGGAACAAAGCCTAGACGAAGCACATCTTTTTACAACCTGATTTACTGAATATTTTAAGCCCATTGTTGACATCGACTCAGGGCTCAGACAAAAGATTCCTCTCCAAATATTACTGCTCATTGACAAGTCAGCTGGTCGCCCAAGAGCTCAGATGCAGAGGAACGAGATTAACGTTTTCATGCCGGCTAACGCAACATCCATCCTCCAGCCCACGGGTCAAGGTGTGGTTCTGACGATGGAGTCTTCTTCTTTAAGCAGTACATTTCACAAGACCACAGCCACCAAACTGTGATTCCTGTGATCTGGGATCCGGCCCAGTAAATTGGAGGCCTTTCTGGAAGGATGCACCATTCTAGATGCCACTAAGAACATTCATGACTCATGGGAAGAGGTCAACGTATCACTATGGACAAGAGTGTGGGAGACGTTGGTTCCCACCCGTCTGAATGGGGAAAGGCTGTGCACTTTTGGGGGTCTGTAAGTTTCCTGGAGAGAGTGGTAGAGCAAGCAGGTAGCTCTGGGGGAGGTCTGGACTCCCCAGGGTATGCCTGGGGCTAGAGACAGAGATTGGAATCAGCCTCATCAACTTGCCATGAGTTCATGTGTCAGGTGCCTGTCATTGTAACCTCTTTATAAGGCTATTTTTAATGGCGGAAATGCATCCAAGATATTCTAATTTGTTTTTTCTTTTCAGACATGTTCCTACAAGATTCGAACTTGAAAGACAAATTAATAAAGCATTTCACAGGTAAGCACAAAATTTATCAGGGACTCAATTAAATAAAAGGATTGTGTGAAAATTACTGTTAGGCACTCGACACATGAAGATACATGTCTGTAAGGAGCCCAGCAGTCCTGCGAGGGACAAACGCCATTCACTTGTATTAAGAGTAATATAGTCCAGATCTTGCTAAGTAATAGAAGTACATGTACAGGTTTAGGGATACACAGAAAGTGAGTAATTTTGCCAAGAATGATCAGGATAGGCTTGAAGTCAATGCTGTATTTAAGTTGGGGGCTGAGGGATGAATAGTATTTTTCTGGATGAGAAAAGCATTCTGGTGAGAAGGAATTCTTTGAGAACATGGTAATTTGGGGGGAGGACAGGGGATGGTGTGGATGCATTGTGGGTATAAGATTAGGTAAGGATGTGTGTGGCCTCTAGGCAGAAGTATGGCTGAAAACATAGGTTAGAGTCCTACTGTGAAAGGTCCCGAATGGAATGTAAGGAATTTAGATGAGGCTCTCCAGCTAATGGGTTTGTTAAACAAGGGAAAGGTAGACTTTCATACCTTAAGCATGAAATACTCTCTCATGACACTGTTTTATTCTTCATATCAACTTGGTGAAATCATTGGAAATCACCCTTTGCCCCAAGTTTTAGCAAATCCCGAACTTATTTTGAGCCAAGCACCCCCATCTTGACCATTGCTATTGCCTGGCTGTTCCTAATCATCCCGGCCCCCCTTCATTGTTTCACATCTCAGGCCTATAAGCTGGGAAAGACGCAGTTTCCCCACTTAACCAAGGCCTGTGGCTATACTTGTTAATCAGCTTCAGAAGGAAGGTTGTGAGCATCCAGCCAGGACCCACCTGAGGCACAGCAGGTGTAAGGAATTTCCCAGTATTGTTTCTAGGCACTCTCTTCATGCCCTGTGGGCCCTCTTAGCACTTGCAAAATATCAGACTCCAGATAGAGAGGTACATTTTGGTGGGGACTCTCTGGGATTTGTGGGAATGAAACGGCAGTCTCAAGGCCCTGGTCACTTTACAGTAGTCCTTGACACTACTAAGACATAAATTAGTCTAAGTAGAAAATGGAGGGGCGCCTGGGTGGCTCAGTTGGTAAAGCTTCTGGCTTCGGCTCAGGTCATGATCTCACAGTTCGTGGGTTCGAGCCCCGCTTCGGGCTCTGTTCTGACAACTAGCTCAGAGCCTGGAGCCTGCTTCAGATTCTGTGCCTCCCTCTCTCTCTGACCCTCCCCTGCTCGTGCTGTCTCTCTCTGTCTCTCAAAAATAAATAAAAAACATAAAAAAAGAAAATGAAATAAGGGTCTCTGCATATAAACATTATTTCCTACTAAATAAAAAAACTGAAGAACAGAAAGTGGGGACTGAGGATATCTACTTTTTATTTTTCACATCCTCTGGAATTGTTTCCTAGGTATTTTTTTTCTGTCGAGCTTTCCCCTCTTAATTATTCTAAAGAGTTCTTTAGAAATGGAGGGTTCCATTATGTGAACTCTTGAGAATTAGTAATGAATTTAGATGATCTCCACAGATTACCACTTCCTGCTTCCCACGGAGCTAGGGTAAAGCTAAGTGCTCTCAGACAAGGTCTTTTAAGGGCATAGAAGGATGTTAAGCTAAAGTTGTAATATCTCCATCCTATAAATGCTAGCAAGTTTGTTTGGAAAACATACCTGTGTTTATCCCAAACGTTCTTTTCTGGTCCCACAGGGCCAATCACATTTTCAGCTGAATGTACCAGATATTTCCATCGAATCTATCACAATACCAGGGATTGCTCAACGCCAGCTTGTAAGTAGTTTGTAGAAATGTTTTTTCTTCTAGAATAAGGCTGTATCCAACAGTAAATGCATGTAATTTTAAGCTTCAACTATCTGTAGCTGGAAATAGACTAAACATTGTATGAGATGCTATTTATAACATCAGCAGT
>NC_043714.1:4784791-4786040 GCF_006229205.1 Suricata suricatta
TTTTTCTTTTATTCTTCCAATACTTTCTCTCTTCTCCTTACCTATCTTGCATAAACCAAAATTTTAGGACCCAGTGCTACTTTTACTAAATCATTTGAGCAGTTTTTTTAAAAAAAATAGAGCTTGGGGAGCCTGGGTGGCTGAGTTGGTTGAGCATCTGACTCGCAGTTCCTGGGTTTAACCCTGCGTAGGGCTCTGTGCTGACAGCTCAGAGCCTGGAGCCTGCTTCGGATTCTGGGTCTCCCTCTCTCTACCCCTCCCCCACTCACCCTCTGTCTCTTTCTCCTTCAACGATCAATAAACATAAAAAAAATTTTTTTAAATAGCTATAAATAGATTTGTTCATCGAAATCTACCTGTGTAAGGTTTCTGTGCAAAAATAATATAACCCCAAAAGCTGAAATATTCTCAAAAATCACTCAAGACTGGTAAGGCTGCCAAAAAAGCTGTTTACTATACTTAAATTAATCACTGTTGAGGATGTGTAATGAACTCAAGAAAGCAGTCTGTGCATTTAGACCACGCTTGAACACTAAGGGAACAAGCTACAGATTAAGTTCATCATGTGCTGCTAACATCAGCTAGCTGGCTTTTTAAATTGTTCAATGTATCTTAAGAAAGTCAGCCTATTAAACGGAATAAGAAAAATAAATAAATACATACTCATAGGGCAGGACTTCTAGTCTGTGAGCACAGGGGACTCACTGCCAATCTTGTGAGCAATCTGGCACATCTCTTGTAATCTAGAGAAACATTTAAAGGTCATTTATGTATATAGTTCTTACAAGTGTCAGGAACACCATGCTATTATTGGCATTAATTAATAATGAGAGCTACGGTTTAATGAGCACCCAACACAATGAATATTTAACCTGGGTCTTCTCATTAATTCTCTTCATAACACAACCAGGGAGATGTTACTGTCATCTCACTTGAGAGACAAAGAGGAAAACCCAGCATCCAAATGTCAAGAATCTATCTCTTCACCATCAGGCAGCCTAAGTCCACAGAGCAAGCATTCCCCACAGCATGTGCTACCACTCAGCTTGTTTTGATTCCAGTGTGATTCATTCCCCGAGGCATTGAACACAGGCAGCTTTGGAATAAAGGTGTAACAACTCTGACTCAAGCACCTGAGTAAAATGGAATATTCCTCAAGATGACCAACCAAGTTAAGAAGAAGCAAAATGCTTAAAATCCATTTACCTATAAAGGGAAGTTTAGGCTTAGAAAGGAATTTAAAAGCAGC
>NC_043714.1:4786140-4787162 GCF_006229205.1 Suricata suricatta
AAGGCACTTGCTCACTGGTGCCGTCTTGTGCAGATCCAGCCACTTGCCACCAGGCATCCTTGACTGCAAAGGCCACTCCTGGGGCTTGTCACCTACCGAACCCTCACCGTGTGCACAACCTCATGTTAACCTGCCTGGGTTTCAATGCTTTTTGCATCCACCCACAAACTGTGCAAACTTCAGTCAGTGCCTCCGCAGCCTCATTTGTACAATGGGGGTAATAGCGGCAATGGCCTGTGACACTTCACACGCAACTGTAGGGAATATGTTGTGTGTGGGAGGTCTGTTGCCTACGGTCAGAGCTCAAACCCTCTACCTGTTGTTTTCATTATTATTGCTGATGTTATTTACTCCGCATCACAACGCTCTTCGATAGATGTTGTCTCTATCTTTGCCCAAAGCCACCTAGCATTAAGGTGGAGCCAGGGTTCAGTGCTGGCCCTGACCCCAGAGCCAGAGCTCTTGACCTCTCCTTGTCTGCATTGCGTTTCATATCATTTCTTAAATAAAAAAAGAAGTTTGGGGTTTATTGAATATGTAACAAACGAATCACAGTAACTGGCTTAAAATGTTTGTGTTAGGATAGGAGAACCTGAATAGACTTCCAAGATCATGAAATCTGAACTGTCTATCCTTTACGAATGAGGGCATTCAGGCACAGTCACCACTTAGAAAATTTATTGAGCAGCTACTAATTGTGAATCACTGGTGTAGGCACCATGGTGGGAACAGGAGGGAACCAAAGACATGGATACCTGCCCTCAAAGAGGTTATAGACCAACAGAAAGCCTTCAAGTCTCCAGATAAATCAAACAGAGCATGTAGAATGACTATTTAGAGCCATAATAAGTGTGACTTGCCATCAATGAAGGACAGAATTCTTGTAGCAAATGCATGTTAGTGCCCCTCCATGAACTGACCATGGAATGCATGTGGGTGTAGGCGTCACACAGTGTGTCAGTGGTCTCCCCCTGTGAAACGTGGAGTTGGGCTCTATGCTTGCTTAGTTACTCAGGCTACGA
>NC_043714.1:4787262-4788545 GCF_006229205.1 Suricata suricatta
CTCATGCTCCCGGCTTGAGCAACCTGCCAGGCTGGCCCCCCGACCGCTTCGTTTCCTGAGAGCCCGCTCCTCCAGCCCAATCCCGGCCAGTACTCACATCAAGCTCTCTCCCCTCCATGCGGTCGCTGTGCCTGAGACGTCCTTCCTGTGTACCTGTCGAAATCCCTGAGGCTGCCGGGCAAGGCGCAGCTCCAGCCCCCCTCTTTGGCCCAGATTACGCTCCTTGTGCCCCAAGAGCCCTTGATTATTTCTTCATTACCTCATCTAGATCTCGTTGTTTCTCTTCCCTATTCATCCGTGGGCCCTGGAAGGAAAGGGAAGGCACTCAGCCTTGCTCACTGGTGCGCATCTTGTACAGATCCAGCCACTTGCCACCAGGCATCCTTGACTGCAAAGGCCACTCCTGGGGCTTGTCACCTACTGAACCCTCACCGTGTGCACAACCTCATGTTAACCTGCCTGGGTTTCAATGCTTTTTTCACCCACCCACAAACTATGCAAACTTCAGTCAGTGCCTCCGCAGCCTCATTTGTACAATGGGGGTAATAGCGGCAATGGCCTGTGACACATCACACGCAACTGTAGGGAATATGTTGTGTGTGGGAGGTCTGTCGCCTACGGTCAGAGCTCAAACCCTCTACCTGTTGTTTTCATTATTGTTGCTGATGTTATTTACTCCGCATCACAACGCTCTTTGATAGATGTTGTCTCTATCTTTGCCCAAAGCCACCTAGCATTAAGGTGGAGCCAGGGTTCAGTGCTGGCCCTGACCCCAGAGCCAGAGCTCTTGACCTCTCCTTGTCTGCATTGCGTTTCATATCATTTCTTAAATAAAAAAAGAAGTTTGGGGTTTATTGAATATGTAACAAACGAATCACAGTAACTGGTTTAAAATGATTTGTGTTAGGATAGCAGAACCTGAATAGACTTCCAAGATCATGAAATCTGAACTGTCTATCCTTTATGAATGAGGGCATTCAGGCACAGTCACCACTTAGAAAATTTATTGAGCAGCTACTAATTGTGAATCACTGGTGTAGGCACCATGGTGGGAACAGGAGGGAACCAAAGACATGGATGCCTGTCCTCAAAGAGGTTACAGACCAAGAAAAGGACTTCAAGTCTCCAGATAAATCCAACAGACCATGAAGAATGACTATTTAGAGCCATAATAAGTGTGACTTGCCATCAATGAAGGACAGAATTCTTGTAGCAAATGCATGTTAGTGCCCCTCCATGAACTGACCATGGAATGCATGTGGGTGTAGGCGTCACACAGTGTG
>NC_043714.1:4788645-4790163 GCF_006229205.1 Suricata suricatta
AAATGTGTTTATGGGGCACCTGGATGGCTCAGTCGGTTAAGCGTCCGGCTTCGGCTCAGGTCATGATCTCACTGTTCCTGAGTTCGAGCCCCATGTTGGGCTCACTGCTGTCAGTGCAGAGCCCACTTTAGTTCCTCTGTCTCCCTCCTTCTGCCCCTCCCCCACTTGCACATGCTCTCTCTGTCTCTGTCTCTCTCTCAACAATAAGTACATATATTTTTAAATGTGTGTATAGAGGACCTCACTTCTGTTAGGATGACTATTACCAAGAAGACAGTAGATGACAGGTGTTGGCAAGGGTGTGGAGAAAAGGGAACTTTCTAGCACGGCTGGGGGGCATGCAAACTCATGCAGCCACCCTGGAACACAGTCTGGAAGTTCCTCAAAAAGTTAAAAATAGAACTGTCGTATGACCCAGCCATTTTTCTGAGTATATATACAAACGAAATGAAAACAGGATATTGAAGAGGTATCTGCACTCCCAAGTTTATTGCAGCATTATTCACAATAACCAAGATACAGAAACAACCTGAGTGGCCATCACGAGATGGATGGATAAAGAGGACGCGTCCAATACACATCAAACTCAGCCTGAGAGAGAGAAAATCTTGCCATTTGAAACAACGTGGATAGGTCTTGAGGACATTCTGCTAGGTGAGATTAGTCAGACAGACAAAAATAAATACTGTATGGTATCAGTTATATTTAGAATGTAAAAAGGCTGAACTCATAAAAACAGAGAGTAAAATGGTGGTTACCAGAGCTTAGGGTGTGGGAGAACTGAGATGCAATTAAAGGTCACAAACTTACATCTAGTAAATAAATAAATCCTGGAGCCCTAATGCACAATAATTATCAATAACAACATTGTATTATAAACTTCAAAACTGCTGAGACTCTAGATCTTAATTGTTCCCACAACACACACACACACACACACACACACACGGGATTATATGACACAATGGAAGTGTTAGCTAACACTAGGGTGATGATAATATTGCCGTATGTAAATGTATCAAATCAGCATGTTGTATATCTGAAAAGTACAAATTGTTATATAGTTACATGTCAATTATACCTCAATTTACATATATTTATATGCATAATATAAATATATATTATTTATATATGTATTGATATATAGATTTTTAAAGTTCTATCAACAAAAAAAAAGGCAGAGTAGGAATATCCAAAGACCATCCCTCCACAAAGACATTGAAAGACTTGACAACAGTAAGAATCAACCTTATCAGAACTCTGGAAACTAGCGAAGGTCTACAGCAACCAAGTGAACACATACACGGTGTTTGCATCCTCTCAGGGTAGGTCTCTGTGGCCTGACGTCACCTCCCCTCCCTCTGGCTTGGTGGAAACACTGCAGACAGCGGCCTAGGTTGCCATACAGGCTCCAGGTTCTGCAAGGACCGGAGTGGACCATGCTCAGCGCCCAATGGCGACATGGTCCTTAAAAAACAGTAAAAGCCAATGAACAGGCCACTGCTGCCAGTGGCAAAA
>NC_043714.1:4790263-4792906 GCF_006229205.1 Suricata suricatta
CTAATACCAGGGGAAGTTATGACAGATGGTGATGCCAGAGGGCTTCTGTGAAGGTTGGCGGGGACGTTTTTGGCCTTCCAGACCAGAGGCTTAGTATATTTTATGGCAAACTTTGTATCAGAATCTCCTGGAGAGCTATTAAAAGGGACTGTAAGGGCTCCAGCCAGAGGTTCCAAGTCAGTGGTCTACCACATTCCCTGCTGAAGCAGCTGGTCCCTGGACCCCACTTTGAGAAGCCACGCCGTATGACTGGCAGGCCTTTCAGGTGGATGCTGGTTCAAGTCCAAGCCCTGCCCCTGAGACAACCAAGTGGGGCAAGGGACTTGACTGGTCCAAGTCTCTGTTTCTTTATGTTCCAGATGTTGATGGTAAGAAAACGTTGGGACAGTCTATGGGGTAGTTTAGCAGAGCACCTGGTCTCCAGGGAGAATCTGGGTTTTCTGAAGCCTGAAACTTGTACAATTTTGAAACAAAAAACTTAATTATAAGTGTACAATTAGGTGAAAGATTACATATTTATTTAGAATGAGAAAATTAAAGCAAACTGGAGTATTTTAGAAGCTGAATAATGTCACAAATGTCAGAGAGTCTAATGAAATAACATCTTATTTTTAATGAATAATTGCCTAACTCATCTCCTTAATAATATTCTTTTCTGCACTTTTGTCTGTATTTTTCATAATTGCCTCTTCATATGACAATTATTCTGTACAATGATTTTCTATACCAAAAGTAGGAAGAGAATTCAGTCTTACCTCTGGCATCTCCGATCATAACTTGTTTTTTGTTATTAATAGCTTAAGAAATTTCTTTCAGCTTCAGAACCGGTGATGGCATGTAAAGTTGTAGGATTCTTATCAAATTGGGGAAAACCTCTGTTGATGCCTTTTCATATATAAGCTGTAAGATTTCAGGGCATTTCAAGATAAAAATATTTTTTTAGTGTTTTTATTTATTTTTGAGAGAGAGACAGCAGCGCGAGCAGGGGAAGGTCAGAGAGAGAGGGAGACACAGAATCTGAAGACAGGTTCCAGACTCTGAGCTAGCTGTCAGCACAGAGCCCAGGGGCGGGGTGGGGGGGGGGGCTCGAACCCACAAACCGTGAGACTTGACCTGAGCCAAAGCCAGACTCTCAACCAGCTGAGCCACCCAGGTGCTCCGGAGGCATTTCAAGTATTTAGGTGCAGGGACTAATCTTAAGTGTTATTAGAATTGCTGGTACTCATACTACTTGGTGAAGGATTTCCTTGGCGTATATCAAGTTTTATGTTATTGTTCTAGGTCCTGATTGCTACCATATCAGGCTACTACAGTTAGGGGCTTAAAATACCACAAATGTATTCTCTTACAATTTGGTTGTCAGATGCAGAACAGATCTCAGTGGGCTAAATCAGCATCAGCAGGGCATCGTTGCTTCCTTGACTTTTCCAGCTCCCAGAGGTCACCTGCCTCGGTTGGATTGTGGCTTTCCAGCTTCCTCAAAGCCAGCGATGTGGCATCTTTCAGTCTCCACCGTATGTTGCCCCAGCTTAAGGAGCCTGTGATAATGTTGGGCCCGTGTGTGTAATCCAGGATAACACCCATCCAGATGGTGAGCAGCAGCCTTAATTCTATCTGCAGCCTTGATATTCCCTTTGCCATGTGACCTAACAGATTTCCAGGTTCTGGGATAAGGGCTGGATATCTCCGAGTGACCCATCATTTTGCCTACCACAGTTATTGTCGTGCACGTTGATGTTTTATGTCAAATCAGCAAAGCGTGTAAATCCTTTCCATGTTCTTATGATTCACTCTTGTAAGCAGACAATGAAAGACCCAATTTGTTATCTCTATTTGAAATTATTTCTCTCCTTTACTGAATTAGTGCTTTTGGTCTCACCTGAAAATGTTTTAACCTTTCTTCTCAGTATCAGTATAATTTCTATTGATTTTATTGCTACTCTTCATTAGTATCATTTCATATGCTGTTGACTTTTATTTGACGTTTCTCTATCTAGAGAGGACAAATAAGGTACATTTTGCATATGCCCCAATCTGGAGTCTGTATGTTTTCATTTGTTTTAAAGACGTGCTCCAAAGCATCTTTCCAAATTGCATCTTAAAACGTTATCAACTTTTTTAGTACAATTTGCATCTTGTTGTGTCCTTTTTTTCCCTAGTTTTAGGAAACATATCTTAGGTTGATAAAACAGTGTTGTCTTGCTGCAAAACTCAAAAAGTTGTAAAATGAGCATATTTTCTTGCTACACTTCAACTTTTTAAAAAATATCTAATTTGTATGACATGTATATAAAATACTCTAACTAAGAGACAGAGTCCAGAAGCTGCAAAATGCTGAAGTTGTGTCTCCAGGGTTCTGTGATGATTATTTCTGTCCAACAGGATTAAAAAAGTATGTTGTGTGCACACATCTCCTGTCACAGCCCAGTGGCATTATATTCAGTGAGTTGCCCGAGAGCCTGGTGGAGGTATTTCTGGAGGCTGTCCCCGTACTGGAGACCCTCCTTCCATGCCCAGCCAGCCCATTTACAACTTTTCTGGAGCTGCACATCCAGCTCACACTGAGCCTAAAGACTGACAGGAAGTGAAAGCTTGGAGTCTTGTCTGCCTTCTTAGCACATGTCTTCTTCTGAGCATGCTCTT
>NC_043714.1:4793006-4794984 GCF_006229205.1 Suricata suricatta
ACCGGCCAGGGCTCTCAGAGGCCAGCAGGGGGCGCCACCAGTGGTGATATGCAGGGCCCCAGGGCAGCAGTCTAGGTGCCAGAAGATCAGGATTCAGTGCACACTTTGGAGGAGTTTGAACCTCTGCAGGGCAGAGACAGGGCCTTATGCACCACTTACAGGAAGTGCCTTGCTCAAAATTCACTTTCAGTGAACATCTATTGAATCAGGTTACACTGGAATCAATCTTTGCCATGTATTCTATGAAAATACCTGAATTCAAAAAAGCAAGACACATGTCGCTATTTAAGGACAGTCTATCTTTTCTGGATGACAAAGCTAGGAACAAGGAAATCGTACATCTCCTTTTCACAGTTGGTTTATTCATTCAACAAATAGTATATCAAGTACCAGCTCGTGCCAGGAATAACGCCGTGCAATATAGGTGAAGTAATGAATAATCTCCGATTGAGTACGCTTCCAGTCTTGCAAGAGAAATAAGGTATTTTAACACAAGGATATAATTCATATAATAATAATATATAATAATAGGGACGCCTGGGTGGTTCAGTTGGCTAAGCATCCAGTGTCAGCTCAGCAGTTCATGAATTCAAGCCCTGAGTTGGGCTCTATGCTGACAGTTCAGAGCCTGGGGGCTGCTTCAGATTCTGTCTCCCTCTCTCTCTGCCCCTCTCCCACTCATGCTCACTCTTCCTCTCCCTCTCTGTCTCTCTCAAAAATAAATAAAACATTAAAAAACAAAAATAACATATAATAATCATATATAATCACTCATACTCTGCCTTTCTCAATGACTAGAACTTTTAAAAATAAAAATAATAATATATCATTTATATAATAGATATTATTTCTATCAATTAATTAATACATTATAATTATGTATAATGTAACTAACAATTTTATTAAGTATTAATACATAATAATTACTTGTGTTATTGTATGTTATAATCCACATGATAGCATAACCCATATAATAATAACATAATAGCCTAACATGTAGGCTTATAGAAACCATAGCTCTCTAAGCAGTCTTTGAAATGCTATTAAGTACAGATACTCTGGGGCGCCGGGGTGGCTCAGTCAGTTGAGCGTCTGAATCTTGATTTCCACTCAGGTCACGATCCCAGAGGCATGGGATCGAGCCCCATGTCAGCCTCTGCTCTGAATGCAGAGCCTGCTTACGATTCTCTCTCTTCCCCTGTAGGTACGTTAGCTGTACTCCGTAAGTCCTGTTGCGGATATCCATGTTCTAGGAAACTGTCCCACTTGAGATACACCCTATGCTGTTCTCAGCTGCCGACAGCTGGGCGCGATATCCTGTATGGCGGAGTTCTCTTGTGTATCATATAAATCGATGATCATAATGATGTTACATCTTTGTAAATTTGTCAGTATAAATACGTGTGTGTGTGTGTGTTTAGGGACTATTCAGCAAATATGTGTTTTTGTTTCCTCAGGGAGTTTAAAACGTGTAGCAGCATCAGAAATCACCGCAAGCTGTGTTGAGAGGCTAAACATAATATTTACTTAATTTTGCAGATGCCAAGATTCTGAGCCAAATTATTCTGATTCCGATTCCTTGAGTTTGAGGAAGGATAGATAAACCACCACCTTCCTTTATATAGCCAGAGAAAATTCCAATATCACTCTAAGGAGACCCCATCTGTGACTTCCTTTGCATTGCGTGTTCTCTCTTTCAAGCAATTAAGTCGTCCCTGGAGAAAAGGAGCCCCCTGATGTCACTTAAAATACCTTAAAATCCACCCTCTCTCATTGGGCTTGTCGTTGGTCCTACTTAGAATGAGGCTAGACCTAAGACCTCTGACTTACCGGTGTCCTGTTACACATTGGGCTCGGCTTAAGAGACACCCTTGAGGACAGAACATTTGAACACTTAAGTGCAGACATTTGTATTTCATTCTCAACTACTTTATTAAACCTGATGCCTCAGCCTGGATGGCGCCTGGAACAATGAACC
>NC_043714.1:4795084-4804054 GCF_006229205.1 Suricata suricatta
CCAAGGTCACACAGCAAATAAGAATTGTGAGCCGGGCCACCGGAGTCAAAGTGTCTGACTTCGGCTCAGATCACGTACTTGCAGTTCTTGAGTTCCAGCCCTGTATCAGGCTCTCTGCCCTCAGCACAGAGCCTGCTTCAGATTCTCTCTCCCTCTCCCTCTCTGCCCCCCCACTGCTGGTCCTCTCTCTCAAAGTAAATAAATAAAAATAAACTTAAAAATAACAACAGGATTTGTGACAAAGTTAATAAGTGACCAAGATTAGAACGTTTTTTAAAATATGTATTGATTTATTTTGAGAGAGAGGGAGAGGGAGAGAAAGTGGGGGTGGTGCAGAGAGAGAACGACAGAGCATCCCAAGCAGCCTCCATACTGTCAGTGCAGAGCCCAATGCGGGGCTCAAACTACAAGATCATGACGTGAACTGTAACTCAGAGTCAGATACTTAACTGCCCGAGCCACCCAGGCACCCCAGAAGGTGGGTTTTCCAGTGAGTATGCTCCCTGTGCACACCTGTCACCAGGGCCCTGATGACGCAGCTGACAAGGAAGGAGGCATGTGTGTGGGCAGGACAGGTGGAAGGTGTGGTGGGTAGACCACCCAATGAACTACCCTTGGACACAACACAGTTTGAATCAGGGAATCCGGGAAAGCAAATCGGTAAGTTTTTGAGGGGGTGATTGACAATGCGAACCATAGTGAGCATTTGCCAAGGTACGATTTGTTTGTGCCCGAGACACTGCTCTTTCTTAAGGCCTACTGTCTCCTCTGCTTGAAAAGTGATGTCATAGTCAGAGCCTGGCCCTCCTTCACCTCCACTGCATGGGGTGTCGTGAGCAGGTCTTCACCTCTCTGAGCCCACACTGCTCATTTAGAACTGCAGACCTACAGGGTCATTGGGTGGCTCAGTTGGTTATGTGTTTGACTTTGCCTCAGGTCATGATCCTGCGGCCCTGCATGGGGCTCTGTGCTGATGCCTCTGAGCCTGGAGCCTACTTCAGATTCTGTGTCTCCCTCTCACTCTGTCCCTCCCCTGCTCATGCCCCATCTCTCCCTCTCCTTCAAAAATAAACATTAAAAATAAAAAGAAATGCAGACCTGCCTGTAAGGTTGCATGAGAATGTCCTAAAAACACTGTGTTTAAAATGTCTAGTAGAACAAAACATATGACAGATAGCCAGTCATCAATAAGGTGTAGCTAGTTACTACTTTTGATAAACACAGAAGCCTCTATCCCCAGGGAAGTGAACCTCCTAATCGTTAATAACAGCCAACAACTTCAAACTGTTGGCCAAACCAGTGAAAGCCAACAGCACACACACACCTTCCATCCCCCCTGTGGCCTTCAATGCTCACATACAAGCTCAGGGCCAGAAAGGAAGTAAACGCTAGACCAGAATTCAGCTTGGTTTGTTCAAACTTTATGAAAACAGAGTAAATCCCAATGTTAATTTTGCCATCTACATTTCCCTGTAACAAAGTCTTCTGTGGTTTGATTTTCTCAGAGATTTGTGTTGCTGACAAATTTGTGAAATTGAAAAGGAAAGAACTTCAAATCTCTATGACAAAAAAAGAAGATGATGACGAAGAAGACGAACAAGAAGAACAAGAACAAGAACAAGAGGAACAAGAAGAAACTATTAGGTCTCTCCCAATGGCTCCCAGAAATCAGTACAATGCCTTTACTCTGCTCACTGAACGTAACGAGGGTCTTCAAATTCCAGGACAACATGAGCATGTCTCGTATGTATGCGGACATAGTAGGTATGTCTTTTGATTGATATAAAAAGGAGTAGGAAGAGAGGAGGGGAAACCCCGAAGAAACTTCTAGAAATAATTTGCAAGATTGTGTTATCCAAGGGGGTAGAGGTAAATGCATGTTTCCCTACATTTTCCTCTTGCAACCACTCAGAGTTTGTTTATTCAATTGCTGCCATTTACAGAAATGTCAGTTAGGCGGTGTGCAAGGGATTAGCAACTGTGCATGGGACAGCCCAGTGCCGTGCTCCAGGAGGAGCTCAGGAGAATGCAGGTTCGGCCAGAGGCTCACATAAGCACAAGGTCAGTCTAGCAGGTCATGCCAAGAAGGCCACCCCTGAGTTGAGGAGCACAGTTGGCGGCTGTCAAATGAAGAAAGACCCAGACGGAATTCCTCTTCTGTCCGTGCTGGGCTAACACGTGGGATCAAGGCAAAGGCTGGGAATTGGGTGACAATGCCGCTGGCTCGCACAGCGCTGCGCTCCACAGACACACAGACACGTACACAAGCACACATGCTCACACACACACATGTTCACAACACAGACACAACACTGGCTCACAAACACATGACCACACACACACAGATACACACGCACTCAAAACACACACACTCACAAGCACGCATGTTTCCAAACACCCCCACCGCCTCGCAGCTGGCCACCAGGCTTGCCAGGGCCCCCCTAGGTTTCACACGGAGAGCCCAATTCCCAGGGAACCCTTCACCACCCAGCAGACCTGGAGGGCTGGTCACCACTGTCCCTTGCTCAAGGCTCGGCCCTTCCTCCAGCTCTGATCAGGCCCACCTCCACCCCCCTCCCACTCCAGCACGGGGCTTCTCAAGCTGCAAAGTGCTCAGAACGGCCTGCAGGCCAGGACACATGGGGACTCCTCGGCCTACCTCCAGGGATTCTGTTGAGCGGGTCTAGAGAGAGGTGAGGGAAGGTCGTGCATATCCAGTCCAACAATGGTGCTGAAGTCACTTGTTTCTTGAGCAGCACTAAACAGTGCAAAGCCTTCCAGGAACTTATAGAACAGAGAGACCTCTCAGGGGGACATTCTCCAAGCATCATCTGACTATCAGCCCCCACACCGGCTGCACAAGCCTTCCAGGAAGCCACGACCCAGCCCTGGATTTCAGACACAGCACAGGAAGAGGGGAATATGGAAATCCCGGTCTCTCTTAAGGAGAACACTCTTCCAGAATACACTGCTTTATGCAACTTAAATATCCAATGATTCATGAATGAACAAGCCAAGTGTGGTGTGGCCAAATGATGGAATACTATTCAGCCCTAAAAAGGAAGGACACTCTGTCACATGAGTGACCCTTGAGAACCTTAAGCAAAGTGAGATAAGACAGACACAAAGGGGTAAATATATGATTCAGGTACCTAACATTGTCAGATCCGTAGAACGGAGAGCACACTGGTAGTTGGCCAGGAGTTCAGGGGATGGATGTCACTAATGTCACATAACTATGGAGTGTACTTGATGCCACCGAACTCCTCTTTAAACTGGTTAAAAAAGTAAATTTTATGGCTATTTTACTTTTTTTTTTAAAGTAGTTTATTGTCAAATTGGTCTCCATATAACACCCGGTGCTCTTCCCCCCAAGTGCCCTCCTCCATCACCACCACCTCTTTTCCCCCCTCCCCCTTCAAACCTCAGTTCATTTCCAGTATTCAACAGTCTCTCAAGTTTTGCATCCCTCTCTCTCCCCAATTCTCTATCCCTCTTCACCTCCCCCTGGTCCTCCATAAAGTTTCTCCTGTTCTCCTGTTAGACCCATGAGTGCAAACATATGGTATCTGTCCTTCTCCACCTGACTTATTTCACTTAGCATGACACCCTCGAGGTCCATCCACTTTCCTACAAATGGCCAGATTTCTTTCTTTCTCATTGCCATGTAATACTCCATTGTATATATAAACCACATGTTCTTGATCCACTCAACAGGTGATGGACATTTAGGCTCTTTCCATGCTTTGGCTATTGTTGACAGTGCTGCTATGGACATTGGGGTACATGTGCTCCTGTGCATCAGCACTTCTGTATCCTTTTGGGAAATCCCTAGCAGTGCTATTGCTGGGTCATAAGGGAATTCTATGGATAGATTTTGAGGAACCTCCACACTTTTCCAGAGCAGCTGCACCAGTTTACATTCCTACCAACAGTATAGGAGGGTGCCCGTCTCTCCACACCCTCACCAGCATCGATAGTCTCTTGATTTGTTCATTTGAGCCACTCTGACTTGTGTGTGGTGGTATCTCCGTGTGGTTTTGATTTGTATTTCCCTCATGATGAGTGATGTTGAGCAGTGTTTCATGTGCCTGTAGGCCATCTGGATGTCCTCTTTGGAGAAGTGTCTGTTTATGTCTTCCGCCCATTTCTTTACTGGGTTATTTGTTTTTTGGTTGTGGAGTATGGTGTGTTCCTTGTAGATTTTGGATACTAGCCCTTTATCTGATATGTCATTTGCAATTAATTTTTCCATTCTGTTGGTTGCCTATTAGTTTTCTTGATTGTTTCCTTTGCCGTGCAGAAGCTTTTTATCTTGATGAAGTCCCAAGAGTTCAGTTTTGCTTTCATTTCCCTTGCCTTTGGGGATGTGTCGGGTAGGAAATTGTTGCGGTTGAGGTCAAGGAGGTTCTTTCCTGCTTTCTCCTCGAGGGTTTTGATGGTTTCTTGTCTCACATTCAGGTCCTTCAGCCATTTTGAGTTGATTTTTCTATATGGTGTAAGGAAGTGGTCTAGTTTCATTCTTCGGCATGTTGCTGTCCAGTTCTCCCAGCACCACCTGCTAAAGAGACAGTCTTTTTTCCATCGCATACTCTTTCCTGCTTTGTCAAACATTAATTGGCCGTACAATTGTGGGCCGAGTTCTGGGTTCTCTATTCTATTCCATTGGTCTATGTGTCTGTTTTTGTGCCAATACCATGCTGTCTTGATGATGACAGCTTTGTAGTAGAGACTAAAGTCTGGGAATGTGATACCTCCTATTTCAGTTTTCTTCTTCAATATTCCTTTGGCTAAACGGGGTCTTTTGTGGTTCCATACGAATTTGAGGATAGTTTGTTCTAGCTTTGAGAAGAATGTTGGTGCAATTTTGATGGGGATTGCATTGAATGTGTAGATTGCTTTGGGTAGTAATGACATTTTCACAATGTTTATTCTTCTGATCCATGAACAGGGAATGTTTTTCCATTGCATGGTGTTTTCTTCGATCTCTTTCATAAGTTTTCTATAGTTTTCATCATATAGGTCTTTTACATCCTTGGTTAGGTTTACTCCTAGGTTTTTGTTGGTTTTTCGTGCAATCGTGAATGGGATCAGTTTCTTGATTTCTCTTTCGGCTGCTTCGTTTTTGGTTTATAGGAATGCAACTGATTTCTGTACATTGATTTTGTATGATGCAACTTTACTGAGTTCATTGATCAGTTCTAGAAGGCTTCTGGTGGAGTCTGCTGGGTTTTCCACGTACAGTATCATGTCATCTGCGAAAGGTGAAAGTTTGACTTCTTCTTTGCCAATTCTGATGCCTTTTATTTCCTTTTGTTATCTGATTGCTGATGCTAGGACTTCCAGCACTATGTTAAACAACAGTGGTGAGAGAGAACACCCCTGTCGTGTTCCTGTTCTCGGGGAGAAGCTCTCAGTTTTTCTCCATTGAGAATGATATTAGCTGTGGGTTTTTCATAAACTGCTCTTATAATGTTTAGGTAAGTTCTTTCTATTTCGACTTTCTCAAGGGATTTTATGAAGAAAGGGTGCTGTACTTTGTCAAATGCTTTTTCTGCATCTATCGACAGGATCCTATGGTTTTTACCCTTTCTTTTCTTAATGTGATGGATCACATTCATGGATTTGTGAATAGTGAACCAGCCCTGTAACCCAGGAATGAATCCCACTTGATCATGATGGATAATTATTTTTATATGCTGTTGAATTCGATTTGCTAGTATCATGTTGAGTATTTTTGCATCTGCATTCATTAAGGATATTGATCTGTAGTTCTCTTTTTTGACTAGGTCTCGGTCTGGTTTGGGATCCAAGGTGATGCTGGCTTCGTAGAATGAGTTTGGAAGTTTTCCTTCTATTTCTATTTTTTGGAATAGTTTGAGAAGAATGGGTATGAGCTCTGCTTTAAATGTCTGGTAGAATTCCCTTGGGAAGCCATCTGGCCGTGGGCTCTTATTCGTTGGGAGATTTTATAACAGATTCGATTTCTTCACTGGTTATCGGTCTATTCATGCTTTCTATCTCTTCCCATTTGAATTTTGGCAGTGCATGTGCATTTAGGAATTTGTCCATTTCTTCTAGGTTGTCCAGTTTGTTGGCATATCATTTTTCATAGTAATCTCTGATGATTGCTTGTATTTCTAAGGGATTGTTTGTGATAGATCCTTTTTCATTCATGATTTTGTCTATCTGGGTGCTCTCTCTTTTCTTTCTGAGGAGCCTGGCTAAAGGTTTATCGATTTTGTTTATTTTTTCAAAGAACCAACTGTTGGTTTCATTGATCTGCTCGACTGTTTTTTGTGGATTCTATTGTTTATTTCTGCCCTGATCTTTATTATTTCTTTTCTTCTGCTGGATTTGGGGTGCTCTTGCTGCTTCCCTTCTAGTTCCAGTAGGTGCTCTATTAGATTTTGAATTTGTGCATTTTCTAGTTTGTTGCAATTGGCCTGGATTGCAAGATACTTTCCTCTTAGGACTGCCTTTGCTGCGTCCCAGAGATTTTGGATTGTTGTATTTTCGTTTTCATTTGTTTCCATATATGTTTTCATTTCTTCTCTAATTGCCTGATTAGCCCAATCATTCTTTAGTAGGGTGGTTTTTAACCTCCACATTTTTGGAGGTTTTCCAGACTTTTTCCTGTGGTTCATTTCAAGTTTCATAGCATTGTGATCTGAAAGTGTGCATGGTATGATCTATTTGTTTATACTTATGAAGGGCTGCTTTATGCCCCAGAATGTGATCTATCTTGGAGAATCTGCCTGGTGCACTAGAAAAGAAGGTGAATTTCCTAGCTTCACGATGCATAGTTCTAAATATATCTATCAATTCCATCTGTTCCAGGGTGTCTTTCAGGTCCATTGTTTCTTTAGTGATTTTCTGCCTGGTTGATCTATCCATTGCTGTCAGTGGAGTATTAAAGTCCCTTGCGATTAGCACATTCTTATCAATAAGATTGTTTCTGTCTGTGATTAATTGTTTTATGTATTTGGGCACTCCCAAATTTGGTGAATAGATATTTATAATTGTTAGCTCTTCCTGATGGAGAGATCCTGTAATTATTATATAATGTCTTTCTTCATCTCTTGTTACTGCGTTTACTTTAAAGTCCAGTTTGTCTGATATAAGTATGGCTACTCCAGCTTTCTTTTGGCTTCCAGTCACATGATAGATATTTCTCCATCCCTTTACTTTCAACCTGAAGGTGTCTTCAGGTCGAAAATGAGTCTCTTGTAGACAGCAAACAGGTGGATTTTGTTTTTTTTATCTATTCTGCTACCCTGTGTCATTTGGTTGGGCATTCAGTCCATTTACATTCAGTGTTGTTATTGAAAAATGTGGGTTTAGAGTCATTATGTTCTCCCTAGAATTCATGTTGATAGTGATGTCTCTGGCACCTTGTATTCTTTGCAACCTTTCCCTCATACAGTCCCTCTTAGGATCTTGTAGGGCTGGGTTGGTGGTCATGAATTCTCTCAGTTTTTGTATATTTGGGAACACCTTTATCTCTCCTTCTATTTTGAATGACAGGCTTGCTGGATAAAGGATTCTTGGCTGCATGTTTTCTCTATTCATCACATTGAAGATTTCCTGCCATTCCTTCCTGGCCTGCCAGGTTTCATTAGATATGTCTGTAACCACTCTGATAGGTTTCCCTTTGTATGTTAGGGCCCTTTTCTCCCTAGCTGCTTTCCAAACTCTCTCTTTATCTTTATATTTTGCCAGTTTCACTCAGGTCAGGATCTCACTGATCGTGAGTTCGAGCCCCACTTCAATCTCTGTGCTCACAGCTCAGAACCTGGAATCTGCCTCAGAATCTGTATCTCCCTCTCTCTCTGCCCCTCTCCCGCTCATGCTCTCTCTCTGTCTCTCAAAAATAAACAAATGTTAAAAAAATAATAATAATAAATTTTAAATTAAATACAACTTAATGCATTTGTATATTTCTATCTCTTTACTATTCTTCTTTTAGCCTCTATATTTTTCATATATTGTACAATAAATATGTATAAATTCTGTTAACAGGAAAATAACTTACTATAGTTTATTTACTACCCGTGACATGGCATAATGTTATTTGAAGTTAGACTGGAAAGCCGTGTATTGAAAATCTTAAGGGCAACAACTCAAAACATATCTTAAAAGAGGATCAGTAATAATCCCATACAGGAAATAAAATGAAAGTGTAAGTCACCGTGGGTAGTTAGAACACATATCTAGAGGCTGAGAGATTTTTCAGAGAGGTGGGTTAACTCTGAAGAAAACCTATTATATTTAATCCTTAGGTCACGTTGGCTGAAATAAGACGATTACAGTTCCGGTGTGAGTCAATCTACACAAGTTCGTACAAAACGCAAGAAGAAACGAGAGCCCAGTGACCAGGAGTGTTTCTCTACACCCAGAAAATTGAACACTGAATCGTCGCAGGAGAGGAGAGTTGGTGGGGTTATACTAACGCCACCAGAACTGGAGGGAAGGACTGGGTGACATACCGTGGATGAAATCAGCAACAGTGACCTCAGGAACAAGGTGAGGGGTTGGCTCCCTTGTGTAGGTACAGACCCCGTCCCGCAGCTGGGGGCGAATGGCACCTCACAACAGGAGTATAGAATAAACCCGGGAAGAAGGCAGAAAGAGGAATTTCCCAATCCCTCAAAGAAAAACTGCTCAGGCTGTCGGGAGACCTTTGCCAGGGAACACAGACCTGATCAGTGACATCTTGGAATGTCTACTGAATCGAGGACGACCTCCACTGCCATGATCAAGAAGAAGGTTGGGCATGAAATCTACTGAGGACAGGAGTCTAGGCTCACCAGTAATCTTCTACCGGCCAGGGCTCTCAGAGGCCAGCAGGGGGCGCCACCAGTGGTGATATGCAGGGCCCCAGGGCAGCAGTCTAGGTGCCAGAAGATCAGGATTCAGTGCACACTTTGGAGGAGTTTGAACCTCTGCAGGGCAGAGACAGGGCCTTAT
>NC_043714.1:4804154-4811096 GCF_006229205.1 Suricata suricatta
TAAAAAGTACCAAATCCATCAACTTGTTTCTGACCAAAGTGGTCAGACTAATCATTTTGGTGTTTACAGAAGATTGGATTTTTCAACTTTTTTTTCCAGCTCTTTCTATTGGTATCATATAAACATGGCCTGTTATGAATATTTATCAGTCACTTAATGACAAATAATATCGAATGGACTTCAATTGCTGACAAATTTAACTTTTTGTTCTTTAACCACAGTGAGTATGCATTGATGGTGGCTGTGTCAAGGAAGGGAGGGTCACAGAGTTCTCCATCATAGAAGGAAATGGGCAAATGCCCATGTTCTGGAAAATTGCAACCTTTCCTAAGCAATGTAGAGTGGAATCAAAAAGTCTTCCTTCTCAAATCGTCCTGATAGGAGAATTCAAAATAACAGATGTAGATTTTCCTTTGTCCAAAAGATGGAACTTAATCCCCACCCCACCTCTTGAGGATGGGCTAGACTTAATGGCTCATTCCCAAATAATAGAGCAGAGGAAGAGAAAAGAGTGATTCTTCAGTGGACAGACCTAGCCAACACCTCCTTAACCAAGTGATGAAGGTTCACAGCATTCTGTGGTGTCATGTGGATGTGATGTAGTCCTTGATGCTGTAAGGACGCAGGTCTGATTCAGGCTTCCCCTGTACTTAAAGGCCAAGGTGCCGGCTTCTCTGTATCATTGGCCAATGGAAGAGCACACATTGCCCAGGGAAGGAGGGACAACTCTTGTGGCACCCAATCAGGAGAGGCCAGCTAATACCTTTGACTTTTCTAGGGGCAGGCCTAAAGATAGAGGCTAGTCATGCCCTGCCCTACGTGAGGGTCCTGGGCCCACTCTGTGATTGGTGGATACTCTAAATGTTGTGATTGGTCCCATTACTGCCAGTATTGATGGGGGGTAGGGAATGGATCGCTGTACCTGTGTTGTCATTTCTTGTAACACCCCCTTTCTAAATAGCCCCTACGCCGCCATGTTCGGGGCTCTCTCCACGCAGCCAGCAGTTTGGTGGAGTCTGTGAGCCTGAGCTTAAGCCCGTTAGAAAGCCCTTTGCTTTTGCACGTGTAACTCGGTCTCCCTGGTAGTCTCTGGTTTCCTTTGGGGGTGATATTGGAAACTGGGCATAACAATATCATGTGACAAGAGGAAAACTTCCTCTCTGTGGTTGGTCTTCATTCTTAAAGCCCATAACTCCCATTTCACCATGAGAAAAACATCAGGCAAGCCCAGACTGGATTGCCCGGCTCCTACTCCTCAAGACTGGCCGGGTTTTAAGAGAGAGAGAAAGAAGGAACTGTCACAGACCAGGAGAGACTAGGGAATGACGATTAAATGCAATATGGTGCCCTCTATTAGATCCTGGAATGAAAAGAAGACGTTCATGGAAAGTCTGGCGAAATCCAAATAAAGTGTGGAATTACGTTAATAGCAATGTAGTGATGTCAACTTCCTAGTTTGATGAGTGATTAGTGATGGCGGAAACTAGTGAGGTGGACACAGGACATCTGTACTATCTTTGCAGCTTGTCTGCAAATAAAATTATTCTAAAACAAAAAGCCTTTTTTTTAAAGTCTACTGTTATAGAAGTTGAATTAGTACTTGAGAAATAGCAAGATAAAAAGGAAAATCACATAACATTAGCTGTTCATAATTAATATAAGGGAAACACAGATTGACAATTTGAAAGTATGACCCGTTTCTAAAAACCAAAGAATATCTGGTTCTTTAATTTTCAGCACAATCATATGGGAATGAAATCTGTCTTGAGTTTATTACAGTACTCAGCTCTTTGTCTATTTTTCCTTCAGTAATAATCAAGTACATTAAATTTTTTTAAAAAGGTTTTCTCTTTTCTTCATTCTAGATTTTTTTCTTAATCACCTCAGTGAAGCAGAACATTGTTGTCACGACCATTTCTGCTCTCCCTGTGGCTCTGTGGCTTTCCAGGACCCATTCGGTCTCATTTCAAAATAGTACCTCAACTGTTTTGGGAGCCCCATTGAACAGTGTCTAGTAAGACTGTGAATCAGATTGTAAAGCCCCCCAGCCAAGGCAAGACATATGTCCAAAGTTAGGACAATGCTACTGCCCGCCTTGCGTCTGAAATCTGAACAGAGGGACACAACACGTGCCACTTTGTTATTTCAGTAGCTGGTCTCTCATAAGTCTGCAACCTAGACTGCTTCAATTTCTCCAAATCCATCACTAAATGAGCTCTCCCATATTCTCCAAACAAAACTATGTCACGCACAGTTCTCTTACAGAGCCAAGCATTCACACTGTTCCTCAGGAATGTTCTGGAACGTGCCCATTTTAAGTCAATACATGGAACTGCAGTGACCAGGTTGTTCGGCTCAGTGACCAGATGGAATCACACTACATTTAACATTTGCCATTGATGTCAAAATATTCTCTTTTGTGTGTTAAATCATCACCGCACAACTTCCTGATACAGTTTAGATTTTTTGTTTTGTTAGGCCTTGTGTAAGTTAAAAATTGCTGATCAGGTGGAGAACTGACTGAGCTTTGAACTCTGGCTGAGTATTTGATGATCTTAAGGAATAATAATTACGTTTTTAGAGGCGGTAATGATACGGTCATGTTAATTTTTTAGTAAAGAGCCAGGCCTTTGGAAATGTGTACTAAAGCACTTGTTCACCAAATAAATGACTGAAAGTTGCTTCAAAATGACTTAGGAACAGAGAAAAGTGGGTGAGGGTAGAGAAACATGCCAATAATTATCGACTTTGGGTGGTGAATATATAACTTTTCTCTTTCATACTATTTCCCTACTTTGGAATGTTTGGTGTTTTCCATAATTTAAAAAATGATAAACCAAGGGCTTATCATATCTTAATTACGCCTTCTTATTATTATAGTTACTATTAATAGAACTTTGTGAGGTGTTTTTACTGAGTTGATTGAGAGATGATTAAAATGATACATACCAAGAATTTTGACTGCTTATATCCTCTGCCATTCTTGCCCACCAGGAACCAGCATACAAAGAATACTCAGTATCCTAAGGGAAGAAAAAGAAAGTTGCAATGAATTGTCCCTTCTTCCTCCAAAGGGATACATTTTAACTTTTTATAACTGTGAAACTCTGGAGCTGAGTCTAAATTGCTAATTTTACATATGACATAACAGATAGGAAATAAATCTATTTATGAGAAAAGCACCCAAGAACTTAGATTTCACCAAAGGCATTTGGGTCTTAAATTAATTTGTATAAACAGTACCTTTTAAGAAATCTGTTTGACATAACATTTCTATTTCAGTAACTTCAACTTAGAGATAATAGCTAATGGGGAGCTGCCATTGGGAGTTGTTTTGTTTTGTTCTTTGACCTTTGAACCTAGGAGAAGTATTTTTTCTATGCTTTCTGATATGCAAAGAAGCACGATTAGAAGGGCACCTATGGCCATGGCCTTAGGATTAGCCAAACCCCTAGAAAAGCTACACTGCTCAAGGATTAGCATTCCCATAGATTCCATGTGTGTTCGCACTGAAAACGCGGATTACTAAACAAAGTTTGTCTCATCCATACCTTGCCACTTTTTGCCCCAATTCAAACCTTAGCTTGACGTCTGTTCCATCCTCCCTTTTGGTCTGCTCTCAATGTTTTAAGATTTCAGGGTTGTAATTATTTATTGAGTTAGGTAAGTACATTGAAATAATGGCCCCCTTGCATGGACACACCCCCCTCCCCACTTCCTCCAGCACCAAAGCCTTCCTCAGGGAGACCAGGGAATTCCTAGCACAAGCAAATCACAGCGTGGGCTCCTGTGAGGTCATTTTAAATTTCTAGTTCTTTTTCATTTCTCTCATCTGACTATTTTTCTTTCTGAAAAACCAAGCTATGCATTTTAAAGTATTCTGGTTGTTTTTTATCCAGCAATTTTAGGTATGATGGGAGGGTTTTTATGTTAGCTTATCCACTCCCTTCCTAGAATTCATGGTCTGATGGAGGTCCATGTCTGTCTCTTCCCCTAAACTAGGAACTCCATAGAGCCTAGGGCCACATTTTCTTTATTCTTCTCTCTACCAGCTCACAACAGGAAGCTAGAATATGGCCATTGTTCAGCAGTAAAAGTTGCATGAATGAAGCAGTAAGTAGATTTTCTTTTGGGTGACAGAGGAAACGCAAATCATCCTTTTTTTTTATTGTCAACCATATCACAAAACGGGGGAGCCACCATTCCAAAAGACTCACCACTCAAGGATTAGATCGCCCATGAATTCCAAATTTGATATCAGCACTGGATTCACAAAATGCTAAGCGAAATCAGTTTCTGTTATATCTAGCCTCTTTTTGCTCCAAATTAAAATATGTAAGAATAGTTTCAAGAAAAATGAGTACCATTTAGAGACTCCTCACTTCAAGTGAAAGAATATTATGAAAGCCTAAAAGGCATCTTATATCTTTCTCCAACTATGTCCCTCCCTTTCCTCTTTGAGGTACCCACTATCTTGACATCAAAATTTCTCTTTATGGTTTTACCACTGTGGGTCCCTATATAAAATATTATCCAGGTTTGCTTATATGATGACAAGCCAACACTTCCCACACTATCCAAAATTTCCTTATAGAATAAAACTTAGGATCTCTAAACCATACTCTGAACTGAGCTACCCTGTGATCTTCTAAGACCCCTTTCTGGGAAACCAGTGGGCAAACTCATGAGTGAAACCTGAGAAGTATAGGGCTGCAGGTACGTATTTGGCAAGGCCAGTAAAGACCAGCTACTGACGTCTAGGGGAAATTTGGGTCAGATCAAGTGGGTTTCTTAGTGCATACTGCTTGGAAGCTCACATCGACCTACCAACGTCTCTCAGAGATAAATCAGAACAGGACTTCCATGAGGCAAAATGAATGTCTTAACTGATCCAGGCAAGAAAGCACACAGAGGACTACACAAACTTTATCAAGAAAGTCAAACACAGATAAAAGTCTTGGCCAGGTGAAACTTACTGTGTCTTGGGGGTAAAAAAAAAAAAAAAAAAAAAAAGACACAGTGGAGGTACCTGGGTGGCTCAGTCTGAGCATCTGACAGTCATCTGACTCTTGATATCAACTTGGGTCATCATCTCATGATCATGAGATCAAGTCCTCCATCGGGTTCCATGCTGGGCACAGAGTCTGCTTAAGATTCTCTGTCTTCCTATCCCTCTGCCCTTCCCCACTCACTCACGCGCTCTCTCATGCTGTCTCTCTTTCTCAAAAACAAAAACAACACAACAACAAAAACAGACACAGTGGCTCGTGAGAGATCTCAGTGAAAAAACTCCTCTATGATTTTATCTTTCGAGTCACTTGCCCTGATCTATACTGGTCACCAATTTTCCGGTGCCCAGTTAAAATCTTGATATTTTTATTTACTATCATTCCCCAGGTCCCCTCTTCTATTGTTGGATTTTGAGAGTAGCAATAAATTTCCAAAACCTTGAATGATTGAAAATATACTTGTTTCTCTGGGAATGAATTTAAGGAAGGAGATCATTTTCTTCAGAATTTCAAAGATATCTTTCCATTGTCCCCTTGCTTCAAGTATTCTGTTGAGAAATCCAAACTAATCCTGATCCTATATAGATGACCTGAATTGTTAAATTCTCCCCAGACAGAGAAACATCTGCTCTGTACTCAGTGTTCAGAAAATTCATAAGAATGTCTTTGTCTATCTTAATTTTTGTGCTCCACGCTCAGAGAAATGTTCCAATATAACAAGTCATGTCTTTCCATTTGAGACATTTTCTGAGTTATTTTATTGATGGTTTTACCCCTCCATGTTTTTTTCTGTTCTCTCCTTCTGAAACTCTTATTATTCAGATGTTAGACATCTTAGATATATCCTGATTTTTTTGCGTATACAACCTCTTCTACCTCTTTCTCTTCCTTACTCCATTTTGCCTTGTTATACTTTTTATATGATTTTAGGTGTTGCAATAGGTTCTCTGTCACATATTCCTTTTCATTTCTTTTTTTCTTTTTTTTCCTCTTAAGCCTTTAAAAATGTCAAGCAACTGTTTGTGGTGGGATGTATAAGAATAAGCCACAGATAAGATTTGGCCTGCATGCTGTAGTCTACTGGCCCCTGATCTAGACATCATTTTTTTTTGAGAGAGAGAGAGAGAGAGACAGAGTGTGTGTGTGAGCAGGGGAGCGGCAGAGAGAGAAGGAAAGAGAATCCCAAGCAGGCTCCTCTCAGTCAGTGCACAGAGCCCAACATGGTGCTTGAACTCATGAAACCATGAGATCATGACCTAAGCCAAAGCCGGATGCTTAACCGACTACGCCACACAGGTGCCCCTAGAAAATGCTTTAACATGAAAGGTAGAGAACAATAAATGGGACAATAAATAGACCTTAGTCCCATAGGTTTAATAACGTTAAGACAAACAGGAAACTTAAAGCTTTTGCCAGGGACCCGTTTCTCCCTAATCAACTATTGTTTCTTTTCCAAACCCACAAACAAATCTACTAGCTGTCTCAGCAGAGACCTGGACCAACAGAAATGAAGGTCCCCAATAAGGCTCCTGCCGAAGAACATGCAAAGTCTGGCATTCCTTATCCAAGACAAAAGCTCAAGACCCTACCCAGTTTATACTGGCCCTCAGATCATGTGCACAGCCCTCTCCTTGTCCTAAAATGATTTCCTGATGGCCTCATTTGAATATGAAGTCTTTGCACCAAACTGAGTGTGGGGTGTATGTTACAGGTATGTTTGCTCAATGTGCATGCTCCTCATGGATAGTTACAAGCTTCCCTGCCCTTTTCATCAACATGTATGGAGTCCTAACTCCTGTGATCATAAAAACCTGTTCTGATCTCAGGTGGGCAAGGCAGATGGGAACCAGCCTCCTGCCTCTGCATCTGGCTGCCTCTCGAACAAGCCCCTTTTGCAGAGTACACTCAGTGTCTCAGTGTTCGGTCTCGCTGT
>NC_043714.1:4811196-4820539 GCF_006229205.1 Suricata suricatta
AAAATATGTATTCGTTTCCTATTGTTGCGGTAACAAAAGACCATTTATTTAATGGCTGAAAACAACACAACTTTTACTCTCTTACAGTTACCAGTGAGAAGTCTAAAACTGAGATGTCACTGGGCCATTTCTGGAGGTTTCAGGGTAGAATTCATTCCTTTGCTCTTTCTCGCCTCTGGAGGCATTCTGCCTTCTCTGGTTTATGCCCCTTCCTTGTGTCACTCCAGTCTCTCATTTCCCTTGTCATGTCTCCTACTACTCACTCTGACCCTCCTGTCTCCCTCCTGTAAGGACCTTTGTGACTACATTGGCCCTACCTGGATAATAAAGGATAATCTCTCCATCTCCAGATCCTTAACGTAAGGACATTTACAAAGGAACTCCATGGCAACATGTAGGCTAATGTTGGATTGAATAACAGAGAACTATAGTCCAGCTTATTTTACACATAAAATTGATAATCACATAGTTCCAGAAAGCTCAGAATTAATTCTGGAATTGAGTGGAACATGGACATATATTTGAAGAACGCAAGAATTCTTTTCTTATCCAGGCAGAAATGGGACACGGGGGACCTGCTAAAAGCATCAGGATCACTCACATTGCCCAGATGGGTGAATTACATGGTGTGCAGATGGAGGGCAAGTTACCAGGACATCAAGGGTCTGTGGGACTATGGACTTGGTGTGGATGATAAAGATCTCCCGACAGCAGAGAGCACAGTGGTGGGAAATGGAAATTAGACAATAGAAACACAAATTCCAATTTGAACACAAACATGAATAGAACACAGCTAAGAACCTTCACAGGAAAGAACCAGAAAGTCCTCATTGGGGATTTTGACTGGGTTCCTAATCCCAATCACAGAGCAGACCCAGCTTATCTATGATTAAACCAGAGTCTACTTGCAATATTAGCAGAATTATAGCACCAAGCACATGCTTGACATTCGCAGGGCTCTTTTGCTAAAATGGAGGCTCTGTTTAGGAGAAGCAGCACTGTGAATCATAGAATGGGGACACTTCAGCAGAAATGGGTGAAGTTAAAATCTCATCTTCCAAATCCACTGAACATCTCCCTCCATCTCCCCTAGGGATAGCAGTCCTCCTCTGCAAACGTTGCTTTGCAAACCAATATGGATTCTTCTCAGAACTCACCCCACTGGCTTCTAATCGCCTCCAGGCCCTTATGAGTCACACCCACAAGCATCAGATGTGAAGAGGAATGAGGCCTGCTCTAGGAAGGTGTAATGTGTACCCCAAAGGGTTAAAAGATTTATCCAACTGTATTGGCGGGGCCTGGAGCATACCTTGAAGGGAATTCTAAAAATGTAACAATCAGCCTGTCTGAGTTCACTGACAGGGGTACCGTCTCATCTAGGATCTGGGATTTACCGGGATGGTTTAAGCCTCTGTGAATGATAGTAACAGTCTGTTCCATTGACTCATCGAAACGTGAACTTGGTGATGGCCCATAGTCAATGATGTCCAAATGTGAGGACATCACTACAACTCTGAAGAGAAGGAATCTGGAGGTGTTTATAAATGCGTATTTCCTATGATTCCCTTAGGGACAATCTGCTAGCCATCCTTGTGAGAGCCCCGAAGAAATTCCACCAACAAGACAACCTGAAATGCATTGCCAAAGGGACCATCGACATCCTTGATGAACTCTCTGGCTCTGTCAGCAGTGGTAATAGTGGGAAACATATACTGGGATGGGCTTACCTGAAACAACGGGGTTCTAGGATGACAGGGCCCAGGTGACGGTACCTAACCATCAGAGAAAAGCTGGAAAGCCTTGTCTGGTCTATGAATGAGTCCACAAGTTACGCAGGCCCCAGCCAGAAGTGCCTGCGTCCACCAACAGGAAGCAGCTTTGGACCACCTGGAGCGGCAATCTTTGGGGACATTCTGAGAATCTGAAAGCCTATACCCATCAGCCAACAGCCTGAGCTTCCCCTTCTAACCCTTTTTAATAACCTTTACTTGAGACAACACACTTACACCCATCACATTTTCATTCCTTGATCCCAGGATCCACACCGTTGGAAGCTACAACCCAAACCCTTGGAACAAGAAGTCCCACCCTCCAAGTACCACCACCGACTGTTGCCAGTGCCTGACTCAGTAAGGCCAGTGCAAGTGCAGGCATATATGGGGCATCTCCCTTCACCTATGCTTGCAGACACAACAGAGACTCACAACATGGAACCAAAAATCTCCAGAGAAACCCTGGTGCTGTGCCCTTGGCAAATTACAGGGGACAGAAAGAACGGAAACCACAGTTCTGTGTAGTTTTTTCAAGCACTGACTCTCACTTGGATTCCTGCACACCCCAGTCTAATCTAATCTCCTCCTAGTTACAGAGTGTCTCCTACACATCTAAACTGAAGCCTCCATAAATCTCGTCTATCTCTGTTCGTTTTTCCAAACTCCAAGTTGACATCTCCATTGCATCCTAGACTTACATCTAAGATTTGCTGCATGCTTTTGCCTTTTCTGGTTATGACCTTGGCTTTCTTTCTCTTTCTCTTTCTCTTTTCTTTCCTTTTCTCCCTTTCTTCCTTTCTCTATTTCTTTCCCCGCCACTTCTTTTTTCTTTCTTTCTTTCTTTCTCTCTCTTTCTCTCTCTCTCTCTCTCTCTCTCTCTCTCTCTCTCTCTCTCTCTCTTTCTTCCTTTCTTTGGAACCCAGGCTGTCTGTCCCAGCTGATTTATGAGCTACTGTCCCTGTCAGGTCTACCCTGCAGGCACCAGAATGCATGTTCTATCCATGGATGATAACACACCCGTGGGCACACTTGGACCCAACTGGAAGGACTCAGAGAATGTGAGCAATGCTATACAGTTCAAAGAATATCGGAAATAGAACCAGAAAACATAGGAATAAGCCTTACCTCTGCTAGTTTATGACTGTATACTCTTGAGTCTGAACTTTAGTTTTCCTGTTTCTAAAATGAGGCTGAATACTGACAAGAGCTACCTCATAATTGAATTTCATAAGAATTCAATAAAATGAGAAACTGCTCTTTTTATGTTTGTATCCATAGCAAACACTCAAAAAGAAACTGTTACTATCTCTGTATTTTACTGCAATACTCATGAAATTGTTTCCATTAGAACACAGCTCAGAAATTCTTTCATTTATTGATATTTTCATACTTAAATCATTCCACAAATGCTTTGAAGTGGCTGAACTAAAATTCTAATTTTGGAAGCTGTTATTTATTAACAGTGACATAAATCCAGATGAAGACAGAGGGAGATTCTAAGTCTTTACAGCAAACCACAGACATCCCATGAATCACTTAAGATTCTTCTGCACACTGATGATAAATCAGCGATGCGATGGAATTAGTAAGATAAACAGAATCCAAGTCTTTTCCTTCTTGTTCCTATTACAGTTTCTCTTCTTGGCATTTAACTCAAATAAATAGATTAAAGAGATGTTGAATATTTCACAGAAGCGAGAGGCTCTGACAGACTGTTGGAAATGTGTCACCACCTAGAGGCAAAATAGCCAGTGAACAGAAGTTTTATTTCCTAACGAAAGCTCACTCTTTGATGTCAACACAGGATCTATCGAAGCCACTCCATGCTTCCCTACAAAAAAATTTAACTTTTGGATGGAAAACCATAGGAAGTGAGCATTTAGGAGCTGAGTCTTTCCAAAGGCAATGTTCTGAAGGGAAATGCCACAAATTCTTACTGTGAAGATAGCAGGATCCTAGATTCCTGTCTTTCCTGAGGTCTAGGTTTGAACCTGTAAGTTACCCTATGTCCTTTTGGAAACCCTCCCTTTTTGCTTCATCGAAATCAGTCTGTTTCTGTTATTTAGAATCTTAGTAATTTTGAACACATATACAAATACATGTGCTAAAATAAATGAAGCACTAATTTTTGTAAAATATTTTGCTTTAAACTACAAAATTGTTTTCTCTGTTTTGGCATTAAAATTCACCAGGGGGCAGAAAGGATTTCACCTGAATTTTCTCCAGGGCATTAAAGCAACCCACCCCCCCCCCCACATTCAGCCTATGCGGAATTTTAAATACAAAGCTACATCTATTCTAATCAAACAGAATATTCACTATTACTTATTTTAGAAGAGGAATAAACTGAACAGAATTTGAGCCTAAGACATGTTTTTATGCTTTCTTTTTTTTAATGATTTTTAAATATTTTATTTATTTTTGAGATAGAGACAGAGACAGAGGGAGACAGAATCTGAAGCAGGCTCCAGGCTCTGAGTTGTCAGCACAGAACCTGATGCAGGTCTTGAACCCACCAACCACAAGATTAGGACCTGAGCTAAAGTCAGATGCTTAACCAACTAAGCCACCCAGGCAGCCCTCAAGCTTTCTTTTTAAGTAAAATTTTGGAAATCACTCACATAGATGAAAATAATTTTAAATAAAATTGAGCACGTCCCTAATGTAACTACAAAGGCCACATTATCACTAAATACATTGGGTTTTATTGTACAATACTAATTAAAGTAAATCAAGACACAATTATGTAAAAAACACAGAAGAAATACAAATCAACTCTCAGAATGATTGTGTTGGGCAAGGAAATGATACATAATTTGTCTTGATTTTTCTATTTTTTGGCTTTTCTGAAATGTATTTAATTTATTTTAAATTATTTCAACAACGAATTACGATAACGTTTTAAAACAGAATCTATAGAGAAGTTCCTAAGTTTTAAGAGCACACAAAATGAAATATAGATTGTCCTGTAATAGAAAATATTATTGGGGTGCCTGGGGAGCTAGGTCAGCTGAACATCCGACTTCAGTTCAGGTCATGATCCCACAGTTTGTGAGTTCGAGCCCTGCAGCTCACGGTTTGTGAGTTCGAGCCTTCTGATCCTCTGTCCCCCCATCTCTGTCCCTCCCTCGCTCACACTCACTCTCTCGAAAATAATCAATAAAAAAAGTTTTTAAAACATTATTAATGATAAATTTGTAATGAGAGAATACTCCTGAAAGCCTTCAAAATAATTTCTAGGGTTTTATAGTCCTCATGCTATCTTTTTCTTTAGTCTACCATTATCTTATTGAAGAAAAGTTAACTATTTATAGCAAAATTATCTCTCATGAGGGTTTCAATCCAGTTGATGATAGGGCCTAGAATATGTGGGGAGAGATGTGGAAGTCTTCCCAGAGAAGGTAAAATCTCTTAAGACAGGAAAGATAAGCCACAGCCAGGCAAAGCGGTGGAACACTAAACACTAAATTTATGAAGAAATACCAAAAAATGTTCAACACATTTAAAGTAATTTTTATGTTTATTTCTTTTTGAGAGAGACAGAGCATAAACAGGAGAGGACCAGGCAGAGAAGGAGACACAGAATCCAAAGCAGGCTCCAGGCTCTGAGCTGTCAGCACAGAGCCCAATGTGGGGCTCAAACTCCCGAACTATGAGATCATGACCTGAGCTGAAGTCTGACGCTTACCTGACTGAGCCACCCAGGCACCTCCGAAGTCACTTTTAAAGACAAACCTCAAATAAATTTTGAAGGAAGTTAACTTTTGTTTTCTGCAGTGAAACATTTAATCATCAGTCAAGATACACAACTTTTAGGGGCTTCCCTTTACACATCTGGAGCCTTTTCTTCAATCTTGGCTCAGACAATCCACCCACATGCCACTTGCTGGATCTGAAGAGAGTTGATGCCACCGCTGAGCACGACAGGAATTGGAGCTTCTGCTGGTGTATGTTTCCTGAAAGAATCTGTTTGGGTTTCCCCTGATGCTTTATGGTCTAGACAGCCATTCAGAACAAATGACATTATTTGCTTTGGCCAAAGGAAAATGGGAACCTTCTGAGGGATTTCACTGTTCCTTTGCGAGCACATGACTCTCCCCATAAAACTGTTAAAAATAACAAGAGATGGTTGGAACGGGAGGCCGTCTCTCAGTTTGGAGGAGATAATTCTGGAACACGAAGGTTTTGTAACAAGAATCCACTGAGGCTATGTGGAGGGCTGTTTTTTCTCTTTGTAATGCCTATGCTGTCTGGTGGAGGTGACCAGTGTCAGCCCTGGGGTCACGTGGGCAGGGAAGCCTGCAACCAACGTCTAGTCAGAAGTTCATGGCATTATGTTAGGGACCCAATAATGAACGCCTAAGACTGTAATGGTGGGTGCTATGCAGACTCTACGTCAGGCTGGCTCCCTTTTTGTTTTTTAACAATATTTTGTGCTCAGTATGTTTTGACCCTTTGCTAAGCACTTTAATCTCAGCTGATCTGTTTCTCTGAGAGGCGGTTCTTGTTTTTTTCCCCATGCAGACAAAAGATGGAGGCACCAGAGGTTTGGTGATCTGTCCAAGATCATAAAATCAGTAATAGCTTTTACCTGTTCAAAAAGTTATCAAGGGGAGCCTGGGTGGCTCAGTTGTTTAAGTATCTGACTTTGGCTCAGGTCATGATCTCACACTTCGTGAGTTCGAGCCCGGCATCAGGCTCTGGGCTGAATGCTCTCAAAAATAAACATTAAACATTTTTTTCAAAAAAGTTATCTGGAAAATTTCTATGGCAAACTTTTGGGCTTACCTGAATGCCTACTGTGCAACTTAACATTTTCTCTTTGGTTTCAGAGCCCATCACCTTCACCTTCTGCAAAGCCCACTGTACTGATCTTTGCGACTCTCCATGTTTACACAGGACCAAATCTCTCATATCTTACCAAAAAGGCCTTGGGACTTGCATTTCCCTCCAACCATGCCTGCTCCCTCACGTTGGACAGGCCTCTGAGCTTTGGGAACAATACTGTACATTTCAGAGCCTCCACTTCCCTACCCTCCTTATACCACAATCCATTACCCTAAAACCTTTGTCCCCAAACTCACTGCTGTTGCCAGCATCAGGGACATCTCCATTCCCCGTGACCTGTGTGAAGCCTTTTTCTTTTGCATCTCATGCTATGATGTGCTCTCAGAGGCTTCTGTTATTTCAGTGGTTCTTAACTTACCAGGGTGTCATGGATCTTTCTACAATTCAATGAAAGTCATGGATCCTTTCCTAAGAAAAACGAAGCAGGGCTCATGTAAAATACAAGTTATACGTGTAGATATGCATCTAAGCGTGTGTAAAGGGATTCACAGCAGATTCATCTGCTGCATAACATGGGAGATCCGGAACTTCTCACCTGAGTTCTGACGACTTCTTCACCACTGCTCCAATCTCACTCCGCCCAGCATGCTCAGCAGGTCCTGCGACGGCCTCTAGTCCCCATGTAGTTTCACTTCCTCCCAAGCCGATTTTTGCCCTCCTATGTGTCTATACATCTAAAGACAACAAATAGTTCATAAATGTCAAAGACAGATTTTCCTGAAGGCTGCAGCTGGAGCTGTCCTAGCATGTGTCCGAGGTCACCTCACAAAAAGTGGACCTGTGCCTTTGAACACAACTTTCACCTGGCAGTTAGGGAGTGTTCTAGCATTCTGGACACCTACTCATCCAGACTGGGAAGCTCAAGAAGTTTTTGAAAAAGTATTTGTCTTCCTTTTTTGTTTTGTGACAGAACAGAAGAAACCTGTCTGGACACAGCCCCTGTTCAGGGGAGAGATGAGCCCTCTGGTTGAAGGCTAACCTTCCCACGGTGTGAGCTCTGCCTCTCAGCTGCGATCATTCCTCAGGGCTGGTATCGGGCATCATAACTGCTGCTGCCCCACAACCCACAAGTATGAGAAAGCAGCCGCTCCATTGACCTGAGTGAGAAGTGTGCAAGGATGATGCCCCCCTGGGACTAACTGACCACTCACTCAAAACATTTTAATACCAACCTCCCTGTGAGCAACAGGGAACATTTCACTGACCACAGGCAGACAGGTGGGTAGAATAGTTTCTGTGCCTCCACCTGTTCTCACTCTCTTTCCTTCACCCCTCTACCAACCTCCCTGCCCATTATTGGCACAGGCCAAAGGAGCTGAATACAGTCACCTCTGTCAAAGACCAAGAGGCATCTCGGGGCACTTTGAGGGATGTGGACATACGGTTTGCCTCGCTCAGGGCTACACATTATGGATCTGCAGAGGAACTCCCAGAAACAGAGTGTGAGGAAACTGCCAGGGTAAAGTCAAAGTAAAACTCACCAAAACATCACTAATCTCCATCCAGACCAGATAGAAGAGGGAACCAAGATTCTTCAAAGAGGATAAAAGGGAATCAAACTGATGAAACTCCAACGTTAGAATGTCCATCAGATGTCAAAAAAATGAGCCAACCAGGTCACAAACTTTTATTTGGCTGGCATGGTGTATTAACGTTTTTCTAATTCAATGGTAATATTTAGAAGTTGAGATATGTTAAATCAAAGTCCAGATTCCAGCATTCACAGAAAAATCAAAAGGAAACAGCTAACATGCCTGAAGTCCACCACTTTTGTCAGATCCAACCAAGGTGGCCCATTCAAAGCATTTGCATTAGTCGCCTGGCCCCACAGGCATCTGGTTTTCCATGCCCAGGGTTAAATTGCGGGGGACCAGCCCACAAACCCCAGTCAAAAGGTCCCCAGTAGGGGGTTGGCCTCAGGGCAATATCTATAGGAAAGAAGACAGACAAGACAGACTACTTTGAACTTTGCTCAGGAAAGGGTCATGCTTAACAGGACAGGTGTAAATAACGGGAATTATCAAGTCATTGCAAGAGAGGAATTCCCTAATAACAGTCTGGCTCCAAACAGAAGATGAGCTTGCAGAATTCTATGAGGAGATTTACATTCCTTAAGGGCCCTCATCAGCTATGCATGGGCAAGATGCTTATCCATTAATAGGCAAAATTTCTGGCAGAGGATTGCATTTACTCCCAACAGCCCACAAAGAGCTAGAAAGCAAAGTCAGGGGAGGGCTGGCATCAAGAACTGACCCAAGTTGATTCAAAGCCTAATGTATATGCCTCTTTGCAAAGAAACGAGAAAATCACAAACAGGATGAACAGAAGCCACATGTGCGGCCCAGGAGGCCAAATGTGGCTTCACAGTCTCTCGACTTGTTCCACAACTTCCCAAATAGTTCTCCTGCGCCCCGGAGGCAGAGCCCTGGATGGTCACTTATATAGATTCTCCTGCGCCCCGGAGGCCTAGCCATCAAGGGTCGCCGTGCGGGAGGGTTTGTGGCCTGCTGGGCCCCACCATGACATGGCTCTCCCATTTTTAACACTGTGTTCACCCCTGGGAGGTGCATAACTTGAAGCAGTTGTGAAGGGGAAATGAAGCAGATGATTTGCCCTGCAGGTTTTGCACGTTGACTGCACAACTAGACGACCCTCTCCATCGTGTTTCCTAAATCACTGCTTTTTATTATGACCTAAGACATGTTCTTCATCTCCTTTGTTGG
>NC_043714.1:4820639-4826794 GCF_006229205.1 Suricata suricatta
ATGGCTCTCCCATTTTTAACACTGTGTTCACCCCTGGGAGGTGCATAACTTGAAGCAGTTGTGAAGGGGAAATGAAGCAGATGATTTGCCCTGCAGGTTTTGCACGTTGACTGCACAACTAGACGACCCTCTCCATCGTGTTTCCTAAATCACTGCTTTTTATTATGACCTAAGACATGTTCTTCATCTCCTTTGTTGGACTGAGATCATCTTATTCTTTATTACATAAAGCACCTACTAAGAGCCAGTCACTTTCCTAGGCTCTAGAGATACGTCAGAAGATAGGTGATCCTCTTTTAGACCTTATTTATTGGGGAGAGATGGGAAAGAAATGAACGAATACCATTATTACACAGAGTGATAACTGATACGAAACGAATTAAGGAAAGTGAGGTGGGGAAGGGCTACTGCAGACAGGGCTAGATTTTCCAGTCGCGTTACCCTTTTTTACTGGGCAGAAAAGTGATAAGACACATGCACACACCCCATGCCACCCGCCTCCCCGAAAATCAAACACGCTTCCTGTCTTCTAAAAGTTCTCGAGGGCTAGTTTAGTGCTGCATCTTGCCTTGCAAAGCAAAGGATGTCCAACAGAAGGTGAAATGGAATGTCAGGTAATTATCAGAGAGTTCAGAGACTCCCTGGGCTGTCTGCTGAAACTTCTAGTGACTAGTTGGGTGCAGCCAGTTTAACTGACCTGGCTCTCAGTATTCTGTAAACATTGTTAACATCCTGGTTTGCTGCTTAAATAATGAGTATTTCTTCAAAGCCTGGATGTTACTTTGGTACTGAGGAACCATGAAGATTCTCCTCTAGTCATCTTTCAATCACTATTTCCCATTGTGAGAAAATTTCTCTATGGGACAAACTAAAGATCTCTTTATTCATTACTCTCTCAAACTCTCCCTATTGAGTTTACTATAATGAGCAAATGAGTATCCTTGAATGAAAAAATATGTTTTTAATCGGACAGATGTTTTATCAATCCCCATCGGCCTTAAATATAGATAGATAGCACAGAATACATTTCTGCTAGATAGCACAGATCCATAGCACCGAGACGTCATCTCTGGGAATGCTTCAAATCTAACTCCATATAACTCCATTTGAAATCAATTCAAAGAAACAATACTAATCATGAAGCCTCTCTAGGCATTTTTTTAATTTCAGCCCAATACGTCTTACCATTAAGTTCTTACTTGTCATTATTCCATAGCCTCTTCAGTTTTACAAAAATAGCACTCCAACTATCGCGGTGACTGCCTGGGTGGTTCAGTCGCTTAACTGTACAACTTCAGTTCAGGTCACCTCACGGTCCGTGCCTTTTAGTCCCTCATCAGACTTTCTGCTGTCAGCACAGAGCCTGCTTTGGGCTCTCTGGTCTCCCTCTCTCTGCCCCTCCCCTGAAACATAATTAACCTTTTAAAAAATAGCACTCCAGCTCTTAGATAGTTATGAGCAATGCTACTTCATTTTTCCAAATGTTGTGAATACCATCATTAATATGTTAAGTGCAATGAACTAAAAATGTGGTATTCTTCTTATTCTTTACTACACAGCATTATTGCAAAATTCCGTTCTGCCTCCTCTTAGGTTTTTTTTTAACACATAATTTTTTGTCTTTGCCCAAAAGCCAAACAAAATAAGAAACACTGAAATTGAAAATGTAGCATCACAATATTTCTGAATATTGGGCAAAGGGCATTTTTGAGTTTTTTCGCTGATAGATAAAGAGGTATGTATGTTTACATAAACCGGATACACTCCGTTACGGGAGAGACCAAAGGCGCTCCCAAATAAAACCACTGGCTGGTACAGACACGCTTTTGTCCTTGATGCCAACAATCCCTGGACCAGCAGTGCAGAGGCAGGGACTGCTGGCTACGCCCTGGGACACCCTCAGGCTGTGTCTACTTTAACAGGATGCGGGTTTTCTATCATTTTCGTGTACGCCTCGCATTTTTACACTGCTGGTTTAACACGAGGCTGTTCTAAAGTATGAGAGTGGGATACGGGCGAGCTCAGTCAGTGGAGTGTGCGCCTCTTGATCTTGGGACCATGACTTGGAGCCCCACATGCATGGAGAGATTTCGTTAAAAACAAATTCCAAAGAGAGCATCCAGGCAACCCATATCTCCTCCTAATGCCATAACATGTATCTCTCCTCTTTTTATTTTGGACAGCAGCACCATATGTCCAAACTTTGAAGAGGAGATGTCTCAGGAGACTAGTTAGCGGTTTAGAAAATACATATTTTGGTGGTTTTAGCACCATTCACGCTGTCTGTCTTCTTTCTTATAGACATTGTACCGACACCAACCACCTACTCAGGACCTTTCCACTGGGGTGCGTGGGCTGGTCCTCCGCATTCCTAGTGGCCCCTAACTGGGACCTGAGTAGAAGGCATTTCAAAGGTAAGCTCCTTCTCTGTTGTTGGGAGTAAACACAATCCTCTGTCAAAGATTTACTTCCTAGAGGATGAGCCTCTTGCCCATGAATAACTGCTGAAGGGCCTTAAGGAATGTAAATCTCAAAGAAAATTCTTTAGGCTCATTTTATGCTTAAAAACAGACTATTGTTAGGGAATCCCGCCCTTGTAATGACTTATTTGTTCCTGTTATTTACTACTGTCCTGTTAAGAATGACCCTTTCTGGAGCATGTCTTTACTTCAAGGACCTTGAACTATATAGTCATTAAAGAAAAACTGTAACCACCCATGTTATATATCTGACTATCTTAGTAAAACGTAGTATTAGCACCAAAAAAAAGAAAAGAAAATGCATATTTTTACATATATACATATATAGTAATCATATCCCAATAGTGTAATTTCTACTACATTTTCAACTCAAAGAAAAGCAACACAAGTTTTCATATTTCCGTTTTAATAGAATTCATATTTCAAATGAGTGCAATTAAAGACAAAGTCTGAATAAACGTATTTAAAATTATTGAAAAGAACTGCAAAGATGGATTTCATACAGGATTATTCAACACATATATTACTTAAATCATTTCTCCCTGGTATTCTCAGACATAACTTACATAATTAAATACTTAATTCATACCTATATGGAATATTAACCATCTAAGAAAATAACATAATAAAAATAAAGGAATAGCATACTTGTTAAGATTCTGTTACATTGTGTAATTTAAACTTTGTTTTTAAATTCTTCAAATTACTCTATACGGAAAGATAAAGCAAGAGAGACTGCATTGCATGGCAGGACACAGCTAATCAGTTATTGCTGAGAAGTCTCTTATTTTACTCTTCTTAATATGTCATAAAATCACATGTTTCATCTCTATCTACAGTTAATATGATTCCAGGTACTTTTTTCTTCAAGTTAGATTTATATTCTCCAGCAATGCCTGCCAGGGAGGAGAAGAAGAAAAATGTCATTTATAATCTGGGTGTTAATGTATTTTAAAATGTGTGTAGGTTTAATATAGTTATATTTTATTGTATTTATTTTGCTTGAAGAATCTGCGGGCTCAATGTACAATCTAATCCTAAGAATATAGGCTAATGTGTGTGTGGAGGCAGGAAGGGTCAATCAGTACTTCTAGATATTTTACATTATGACTTCCCCACTAAAGTGTTATAATATCTAAATAAACCAAAAAATGAACTTGGTATAACCTAATAACTCATAAGTATTCTGCAAATGTATTCATCTGTAATACTGTGTTTCTAATACTTGTTAAATAATGAGGAACACACACTCCTATAGAGGAATCACTAAATCCCAAAGCTCTGCAGTTTACCAAGGGCATATTGATCAGCTCTGTCTTCCATGAATCTAGTCTCAGGAGAAGTAAGTTGGCATGCAATATTTTGTATTATAGCACAGTACTTGTTTTTTGAGAACTTTTGCAGATATGTTGTTTTTGAACTTTACATTTATTTACTCATTCACATAAAATATATTAAAAGCAAGAAAGAGTAAATGTGGCTTCATTTAGGTAACTTCAACAGCCTAATGAATTTTCTTTCTTTGTTCATGCTTTACATTATTCTGAAGGTTTGAGATAGATTGAGAGTAATTCATTCAAGTATCTTGCTACTGAATGATAAATGATCTAGCTCATTTTCTTAATCTAAAAGAAGAGAATCTTTTAACTTAGCCACTGTAAATAAGTGGAATTAAGAGTGCCCATTATTATTATTAATTTATAATTAATTTTCTATATATATTCATTTAAATTTTACTTACTAATATTTATTTATTTTTGAGAGAAACAGAGTGCGAGCAGGTGAGGGGCAGGGAGAGAGGAGAACACGGAATCTGAAGCAAGCTCCAGGCTCTGACCTGTCAGCACAGAACCTGATGCAGGGCTCGAACTCAAGAACTGTGAGATCATGACCTGAGCTGAGGTCATACACTCAACAGACTGAGCCACCCAGGTGCCCCTATTATTGCTTTTCAGAGAAGAATAAACATAGCAACCACAAGTCAGGATTGTCTTAGGAACTGGCACAAGAAACCTGTGAGATGAGTTTGTTGGGGCGGATTAAGTCACATAGGCCAGATGGAGATATTCGTAGATACTTGTACACTACATGACTTCCATTTCTACCCTCACAAGTTACAAAACTAGTGTCTTTAAAGGGACTTGTCCGTGGTACTGAAACACTGAACCCACAAATATGTTGGCTTTGATCTGCACTGGAAAAGAACTACCAGGAAGAAAGATCTCTGCAAAAAAATGAATATCTTTCCTTTGTAAATAAATATCATAATTTTCATCAGAATTTTTTAGGTTATTCAAATACTTTATTGCTCTAGGGCTTCTAGGGTAATTTGGCCAGAATGAAAATTCTGACTTACCATTTCACTCTGGCAAAGTATCGTATGCTAGAGCAGATGATGATTACATGTTCATTATGTTTTTCATTCCTTGCTTTTTCTTTTATTCTTCCAATACTTTCTCTCTTCTCCTTACCTATCTTGCATAAACCAAAATTTTAGGACCCAGTGCTACTTTTACTATATCATTTGAACAGTTTTTTTAAAAAAATAGAGCTTGGGGAGCCTGGGTGGCTGAGTTGGTTGAGCATCTGACTCGCGGTGCCTGGGTTCAACCCTGCGTAGGGCTCTGTGCTGACAGCTCAGAGCCTGGAGCCTGCTTCGGATTCTGGGTCTCCCTCTCTCTACCCCTCCCCCACTCACCCTCTGTCTCTTTCTCCTTCAACGATCAATAAACATAAAAAAAATTTTTTAATAGCTTTAAATAGATTTGTTCATCGAAATCTACCTGTGTAAGGTTTCTGTGCAAAAATAATATAACCCCAAAAGCTGAAATATTTTCAAAAATCACTCAACTGGTAAGGCTGTCAAAAAAGCTGTTTACTTTACTTAACTTAATCATGGTTGAGGACAATTGTAATGAACTCAAGAAAGCAGTCTGTGCATTTAGACCACGCTTGAACACTAAGGGAACAAGCTACAGATTAAGTTCATTATGTGCTGCTAACATCAGCTAGCTGGCTTTTTAAATTGTTCAATGTATCTTAAGAAAGTCAGCCTAATAAACGGAATAAGAAAAATAAATAAATACATACTCATAGGGCAGGACTTCTAGTCTGCGAGCACAAGGGACTCACTGCCAATCTTGTTGGCAATCTAGCACATCTCTTGTAATCTAGAGAAACATTTAATGGTCACTTATGTATATAGTTCTTACAAGTGTCAGGAACACCATGCTATTATTGTCACTAATTAATAATGAGAGCTACGGTTTAATGAGCACCCAACACAATGAATATTTAACCTGGGTCTTCTCATTAATTCTCTTCATAACACAACCAGGGAGATGTTACTGTTGTCTCATTTGAGAGAAAAGAGGAAAACCCAGCATCCAAATGTCAAGAATCTATCTCTTCACCATCAGGCAGCCTGAGTCCACAGAGCAAGCATTCCCCACAGCATGTGCTACCACTCAGCTTGCTTTGATTCCAGTGTGATTCATTCCCCGAGGCATTGAACACAGGCAGCTTTGGAATAAAGGTGTAACAACTCTGACTCAAGCACCTGAGTAAAATGGAATATTCCTCAAGATGACCAACCAAGTTAAGAAGAAGCAAAATGCTTAAAATCCATTTACCTATAAAGGGAAGTTTAGGCTTAGAAAGGAATTTAAAAGCAGC
>NC_043714.1:4826894-4831907 GCF_006229205.1 Suricata suricatta
AATTTGAAACACGACAAAAGGTTTAAATCCCTGACAAACATTTCATTCCATAAGAAAATCTGGCTATTTTCAGATTTGGATAGAGTCCCAATTACGATGCAGTTCTGTTCCTTACACTGTCAACGGCACACACAAACGTTCATTCAAGTACTGCTGATGTTATAAATAGCATCTCATACAATGTTTAGTCTATTTCCAGATACAGATAGTTGAAGCTTAAAATTACATGCATTTACTGTTGGATACAGCCTTGTTCTAGAAGAAAAAACATCTCTACAAACTACTTACAAGCTGGCGTTGAGCAATCCCTGCTATTGTGATAGATTCGATGGAAATATCTGGTACATTCAGCTGAAAATGTGATTGGCCCTGTGGGACCAGAAAAGAACGTTTGGGATAAACACAGATGTGTTTTCCAAACAAACTTGCTAGCATTTATAGGATGGAGATATTACAACTTTAGCTTAACATCCTTCTATGCCCTTAAAAGACCTTGTCTGAGAGCACTTAGCTTTACCCTAGCTCCGTGGGAAGCAGGAAGTGGTAATCTGTGGAGATCATCTAAATTCATTACTAATTCTCAACAGTTCACATAATGGAACCCTCCGTTTCTAAAGAACTCTTTAGAATAATTAAGAGGGGAAAGCTCGACAGAAAAAAAATACCTAGGAAACAATTCCAGAGGATGTGAAAAATAAAAAGTAGATATCCTCGGTCCCCACTTTCTGTTCTTCAGTTTTTTTATTTAGTAGGAAATAATGTTTATATGCAGAGACCCTTATTCCATTTTCTTTTTTTATGTTTTTTATTTATTTTTGAGAGAGAGAGAGAGACAGCACGAGCAGGGGAGGGTCAGAGAGAGAGGGAGGCACAGAATCTGAAGCAGGCTCCAGGCTCTGAGCTAGCTGTCAGAACAGAGCCCGAAGCGGGGCTCGAACCCACGAACTGTTAGATCATGACCTGAGCCGAAGCCAGAAGCTTTACCAACTGAGCCACCCAGGCGCCCCTCCATTTTCTACTTAGACTAATTTATGTCTTAGTAGTGTCAAGGACTACTGTAAAGTGACCAGGGCCTTGAGACTGCCGTTTCATTCCCACAAATCCCAGAGAGTCCCCACCAAAACGTACCTCTCTATCTGGAGTCTGATATTTTGTAAGTGCTAAGAGGGCCCACAGGGCATGAAGAGAGTGCCTAGAAACAATACTGGGAAATTCCTTACACCTGCTGTGCCTCAGGAGGGTCTTGGCTTGATTCTCACAACCATCTTCAGAATCTGATTAACAAGTATGGCCACTGGCCATGGTTAAGTGGGGAAACTGAGTCTTTCCCAGCTTATAGGCCTGAGATGTGAAACAATGAAGGGGGGCCGGGATGATTAGGAACAGCCAGGCAATAGCAATGTTCAAGATGAGGGTGCTTGGCTCAAAATAAGTTCGGGATTTGCTAAAACTTGAGGCAAAGGGTGATTTCCAATGACTTCACCAAGTTGATATGAAGAATAAAACAGTGTCATGAGAGAGTATTTCATGCTTAAGGTATGAAAGTCTACCTTTCCCTTGTTTAACAAACCCATTAGCTGGAGAGCCTCATCACAGTAGGACTCTAACCTATGTTTTCAGCCATACTTCTGCCTAGAGGCCACACACATCCTTACCTAATCTTATACCCACAATGCATCCACACCATCCCCTGTCCTCCCCCCAAATTACCATGTTCTCAAAGAATTCCTTCTCACCAGAATGCTTTTCTCATCCAGAAAAATACTATTCATCCCTCAGCCCCCAACTTAAATACAGCATTGACTTCAAGCCTATCCTGATCATTCTTGGCAAAATTACTCACTTTCTGTGTATCCCTAAACCTGTACATGTACTTCTATTACTTAGCAAGATCTGGACTATATTACCCTTAATACAAGTGAATGGCGTTTGTCCCTCACGGGACTGCTGGGCTCCTTACAGACATGTATCTTCATGTGTCGAGTGCCTAACAGTAATTTTCACACAATCCTTTTATTTAATTAAGTCCCTGATAAATTTTGTGCTTACCTGCGAAATGCTTTATTAATTTGTCTTTCAAGTTCAAATCTCGTAGGAACATTTCTGAAAAGAAAAAACAAATTAGAATTTCTTGGATGCATTTCTGCCATTAAAAATAGCCTTATAAACAGGTTACAATGACAGGCACCTGACACATGAACTCATGGCAAGTTTATGCAGCTGATTCCAAATCTCTGTCTCTAGCCCCAGTCGTACCCTGGGGAGTCCAGACCTCCCCCAGAGCTACCTGCTTGCTCTACCACTCTTTCCAGGAAACTCACAGACCCCCAAAAGTGCACAGCCAGAACAGAACCACCTGACGTCCCTGCTACCCACACTCGTTTCTCCCCCTGTCCCCTGGTCTCATACATGGCCTCACTCTTCAGTCTTTGTTCAAGAAGATACCAAGAGATCCAGAAGGTACGCTTGACTTTCCTCTTTCCCTCTCTCCTACATACAGTCCATTACTTAATTCGATATAGTCCACATCCCAATGTTAGCTAAGAACATACACTTGTGTTTCATGTCGTTAATGGGAGACCAGTCCAGGCCATCATACATTCATGACTCTACCTGAACAGCTCCTGAGGGTCTTCTCCTTCCTACAACCCACTCTCCCTGTCACAGCTGAACAAATAAACGGAAATACTCTCTGAGTCATGATATTCTCCTACTCAAAGGGCTTTGGACTTTAGGGTTTCTTTTAAGTTTTATTTTATTTATTTATTTTGAGAGAGAGAGAGAGAAAGCGCAAGCAAGAGAAGGGCAGAGTGAGAGGGGAGAGTGAGAATCCCAAGCAGGCTCTGTGCTTCCCATGGCAGAGCCGATGCAGGGCTTGAACACACGAACCATGAGTTCATGACCTGAGTCAAAGTCAGACGTCTAACCGACTGAGCCATACAGGCACCCCAAGGGCTTTGCACTTTAAACAAGTAAAAATAAAACCTCAAAGTACATCCCACACTTCACCTTGTATTCACTATAAACACACCGCTGAGAAAATGCTATGTATAAGAATAATTTGGGAGCATCTGCAAGTCTTTTAAAGGAAAAGAAAACTGACCCGTTAATAAAATCTTGAACCTAACGTGTGTTGGCAGTTACAGATTTAAACTCTCCGTGTCCTGATGATAGATTGATACCTGCGCGCGTCAAACATCCTATGAGTCAAATCGGGGCGTGAATGCTTGTCATGTCCCTATAAGCACGTTTGTGGGACCTTGTTGAGACAGGCGCTGTAAAATGAAGACTTGGGGATTCTACAGCCCTTTACATCCTACACTTACTGAGGGGTGTAAGAGCCCTTCCTGGGACAGGCGGCTCCCTGTAAGGGCCGAGCAACGCTGGCAGGACAGTAGGCATGCGACTGGATTGGAGCTCCCCTCCACTACTGGTGACAAACATCTACACTTTATGAACAATCCCAACGAATCCAGAAAAACAAAGCAACCGTGAAGATGTAGGTATTTCTTTATATAAATATTTCGCTGTTCTCGGCCATTTCACTCCAGCTCGCACGCGGGTCCTTCCTACATATCTCTCCACAAGCCAGCACGACCCGTTGGCTCCTGCGGGCTCCATACTCCACGTTTTATCAGGTAAAGCAGCTCCTCTGGCCCTCCCTGAAAGTTGAGCCGGTTGAGCCTAGTACTTTGGTGAAAGCGTCTTTGAAGATCAGAATAAATCTAGTTCCAAAAATATTTTCCACGATAATTTTAACATGTACACCTTGCACTCAGGTTTGAAAGGTATATGTTTTAATTTTTTTAATGTTTATTTTTGACACAGAGAGAGACGGAGTGTGAGTGGGGGAGGGGCAGGGAGAGAGGGAGACACAGAATCCAAAACAGTCTCTGTTGGGCTCTGTGCTGACAGCTCAGAGCTTGGAGCCTGCTTCGGATTCTGTGTCTCCCTCTCTCTCATGCTCTGTTTCTCTCTGTCTCAATAATAAAAAAAAAAAAAACATTAAAAATTTTTTCAAAAGAATAAAATAGGACAACAGTGAAATTTGCCACATCAACTGATTCTTTCTCTCATGAGATTTCTTTGCAGCATGTGATGCTGTTTGATAGCATCTTACCCACAGTAGAACTTCTTTGAAAACTGGATTGGATCTTTTCAAATCCTGCTACCGCTCTATCAGCTAAGTCTGTCTAATATTCTAAGTCCCTGATTGTCACTTCAACAGTCTTCACAGCATCTTCACTAGGGATACTACGTTCTATCTTAAGAAACTACTTTCTTTGCTTATCCCAAATAAGCAGCTCCTGATGCATAAACATTTGATGGTGAGATGTCGGCATCTCCTCCATGTCCTCAGGCTGCATTTCTGGCTCTAGATCCCATGCTGTTCCTACCACATCTGCATTTACGTCCTCCCCCAAAGTCCAGAACCCCTCAATGTCATCCAGGTGGGTGGGAACCAACGTCTCCCACACTCTTGTCCATGGTGATACATTGACCTCTTCCCATGAGTCATGGATGTTCTTAGTGGCATCTAGAATGGTGCATCCTTTCCAGAAAGGCCTCCAATTTACTGGGCCGGATCCCAGATCACAGGAATCACAGTTTGGTGGCTGTGGTCTTGTGAAATGTACTGCTTAAAGAAGAAGACTCCATCGTCAGAACCACACCTTGACCCGTGGGCTGGAGGATGGATGTTGCGTTAGCCGGCATGAAAACGTTAATCTCGTTCCTCTGCATCTGAGCTCTTGGGCGACCAGCTGACTTGTCAATGAGCAGTAATATTTGGAGAGGAATCTTTTGTCTGAGCGCTGAGTCGATGTCAACAATGGGCTTAAAATATTCAGTAAATCAGGTTGTAAAAAGATGTGCTTCGTCTAGGCTTTGTTCCATTTCTGGAACATGGTCACGGGAGGTTTAGCATAATTCTTAAGGACCCTAGGATGTCTGGAATAGGAAACAAGGCCCGGCTTCAATTTGGAGTCACCAGCTGCATTAGCCCCTAATCAG
>NC_043714.1:4832007-4833891 GCF_006229205.1 Suricata suricatta
GGGGGCGTGCTCGCTTTCAGAGACCAGAGGTAAGCGGAGCAGAGGACTGACTGACCGACTCTGCAGGTGACTGGCCCTCAGGGAACGAGGGAACGAGTCTATTAGATCGAGCGTTGTTGAGACTTAAGTAGCAAAGAACCTCGTTTCGCAAAGGAACCGGCGTGATGTGTCCCTTTCCGGGTGAGAATGGCCCTTTCAGGAGGCAGGTGGCGCAGCCGGACGCCCTGCGTGTCAGGCCTGGCGCGACTTGTCCGGGGTCTCCCCGGGCTTTGAGAACTGAGTAGGAACACGGCTGGGCGCCAGACCCAGCATAGTCAGGAGTGCTGCCTTTGCTTGCCTCCTCCAGCGGCCTCAGGAATGCTTGACGACACAGCAGTTCTGAGCAGGCCGAGGTGGCTGTCCTCACCTTGGACCTTCCCCAGGCTAGGCACCCAAACCAGTCCTGGAAACTCAGATCTCTGGCTACTTAGACACGAAGGAGGGGATGACAGACGAAGGAGGGAAAAAGAGGGTCAGTATGGAGGTCATGAGACACCCCGAGGTAGAGAAGTCCCGTGTGGGTGCACCCAGGTGCATCAGTCGACTGAGCCTCTGGCTCTTAAGTTGAGCTCAGGTCATGATCTCACGGTTGTAAGATCGAGCCCCTGGTCAGGTTAGGCACTGACAGCCCAGAGTCTGCTTGAGATTCCCTCTTTCCCTCTCTCTCTCTGCCCCTCCCCTGTTCTCTTGCCCCCCCCCCCCCCCCTTCCAAACTCTAGCATTTATTTGCAGCTCACAGAACTGGTTTGGAAGGAGTCCGCTCTGGGGAACATTGTTTTGGCGGCTGCACGCAGCCCAGCTCTACCTCGGCACCTGGGGACACAGGGGTAAAGTCCAGGACACAGTGTAGTGACAAGGGAAATAAGGAAAGGTGACTTGAGGGCAGAGCAGTGGGGCGGGGCCACTCATTGGACTGCTAGTCACTGTCCCCAGGCATTCCCATTCCCTGAGACACAGCAGTATTGGAAATTAGGCCAATTAGTAATCCTACAGTGGCCTCTTGGTGCTCACGTGAAAGGAAGTGTCACACGTCTCTCACTTTAAATCAAGAGCTGGAGATTATTAAGTTCCGTGAGCAAGGCGTGTCGAAAGCCAAGAGTGGCCCAAAGCTAGGCCTGTTGCACCAAATGGCCAGGGTGTGAATGCAAAGGAAAAATTCTTGAAGAAAATCAAAAGTGCCACTCCAGGGAACACACAAATGATAAGAAAGCAAACCAGCCTTATTGCTGAGATGCAGAGAGTTTTAATGATCTGGAGAGATCAGACCAGCCACAAGATTCCCTGAGGCCAAAACCTAATCCAGAACAAGGCCCTGAGTCTCTTCAATACCCTGGAGGCCAAGAGAGGGAGAGAGGGGAGGAAGCTGCAGAGGAAAAGCTGGAAGCTCCGGGAGGCTGGTTCCTAGGTGGAAGGAAAGAATCTGTCTGCGTGATGAAGAAGCGCGAAGTGACAGGAGGAGTGATGTGGAATCTGCAGCGAGGTCTCCAGAAGGCCCAGCGAAGGTCCTTAATGTAAGTTGCCAGATGAAACACCACATTTTCAATACAGATGAAACAGCCTTCTATTGGAAGAAGATGCATCTAGGACTTTCACAGCTAGAGAGAAGTTGTCGTCTGGCTTCAAAGCCTCAAAAGGACAGGCTGACTCTGATTAGGGGCTAATGCAGCTGGTGACTCCAAATTGAAGCCGGGCCTTGTTTCCTATTCCAGACATCCTAGGGTCCTTAAGAATTATGCTAAACCTCCCGTGACCATGTTCCAGAAATGGAACAAAGCCTAGACGAAGCACATCTTTTTACAACCTGATTTACTGAATATTTTAAGCCCATTGTTGACATCGACTCAG
>NC_043714.1:4833991-4835167 GCF_006229205.1 Suricata suricatta
CCGGACGCTGGCGCTGCGTGCTAGGGGGGCAGGAGATGGTGTCCGCGACCGGACGCTGGCGCTGCGTGCTAGGGGGGCAGGAGATGGTGTCCGCGACCGGACGCTGGCGCTGCGTGCTAGGGGGGCAGGAGATGGTGTCCGCGACCGGACGCTGGAGCTGTGCCCCTGGGGGCTGGGAGACGGGGTCCGGGACCGGACGCTGGGGCTGCGCCCCACAGGGTCTCGGGGCCGGGAAGCGGGAGTGGGTGGACCCCAGGATGCTACCGCAGTGGACCCGGGCCGGCTGCTGGTGCGCAAGGTGGGGGCTGAGATCTGGGGCTGGGGGTGCAAGCCTCCGTGTCTCGAAGCCTGGAAGCGGGACGGCGTGGAGGTTGAGGACCCCAGGATGGTACCGGGTTGGGGACACGGACAGTCCCCAGCGCACAAGACTCCGCAAGAAACACGAGCCTCGGACTCCGGGGCGAGGTTCCGCCAAGGAGCGCGAACAGAGCCCGCGACTTGTGGGTCGAGACGGAAGGCAGCCCGGCCAGGAAACGGGCAGTGGGGTCCCGGGGCTCCAGGTGCAGCCGACGGCAGACTGTGCGGGTGGGCGGGCAGGACCAAGCGAGGACAGCAGGTTGACCTGCGGTGGGTGGGTGCGGCCCAGAGATAAGTCCCCTGAGGCCGGCGGGGCGGGGCTGACACCGGGAGGGCCTGGCCCGGCCCCGCCCTCGCTCCCTGCGGGGGTTCCCCGGGGTTCCCAGGGCTGGGTGCCCCCACCGGTGAAGTCATCCGGTACACCTAGGAGCCCAGATTTTCTTTTTAAGGTCAAGAACTCTCCAGATGTTCCGTCGAGGCTAACAATACAAAGATGAGATTAAGTACGCTTGTCTGATTACAGTCAAATGGGCTTCTATGGTCAAATTGTGCAGTGAAGAACCACTGTGATTTTAGTTATTTCATTAGCCTGATTTATTACTTTATATTAAGTCTATTGAGAAACCTTTCAGTTGTTCACTAATCAGCCGATTGCTAATTATCTTCTCGCAATGTGGTTGAGAGGGTCAAGACAGAAGGAAGGCGCCGTCCAACATTAAATTGTCCTCCCTTGTTCATTACAAACCCTGAAAAATAATCCCAACGTGTTCCAATAAGTTTTCTAGCCTTGGTATTTCCAACCTGTCCCCGGGAGGGGGA
>NC_043714.1:4835267-4836824 GCF_006229205.1 Suricata suricatta
GTTAAGTGGCCAATTTTGGCTCAGGTCATGATCTCCCTGTTTGTGAGTTCAAGCTCCGCATCGGCCCTGTGCTGACAGCTCAGAGCCTGGAGCCTGCTTCAGATTCTGTGTCTCCCTCTCTCTCTGCCTCTCCCCTGCTCACACTCTGTCTCTCAAAAATAAATAAACACTAAAAAAATAAAAAATCATTGATTCAGACTGGGCAGACAGGTATCATAGGTTCTTTGTTTAGTGTGCTGAGTGGTAAGCATTCCATAATTCTTATCATCTTAGGAAAATATTGTACAGGGCAGCAGCTAAATTCAGAAAAGATGTACAGGTCTAATGAGATTGGAAACTTGCTTTCCCTCTGTGTAAGACGTCATGTCCATATCTCACTTTTAATCGAGACCAGAAAAGAATTATGAAGTATATTTGTACACATTACTCCTTGGTGCCATAGGCTCTCTGATTCCACACTGACCTCTGCGACAGAAGGCACCAAACTCGACTTCATGGCCAAGCTGCCCTGGAAACGTGCAAACACAAGTGATAGTGATGTACAAGGTGGTCACTCTGAACACTGGCGGGGGAGGGGTGCTTTCATGGGGGATGGTACTGAATGATATCAGAACAAGAAATATGATCAGAAACAGATTTGTTTACAAGTGTGAGTGCACCTATCTCTTCCATATTTAAATGAGTTACCTTTTCATCACTTTTACGATTCTGAATCAGCTCAGTGGCATACTTAGATGAAGTGAGAGGAGGACAATTTCACTTATAACTATTTACCAAGTGAGACAGAGTGCATTCTACCCATATTTTTGAGGTGAGATGTTCAGACACGAAGATAAATGAATGGTTATATTCGCAGAGAAATGTTTGAATCATCACAAATGTTTATAATGTTAACGTCCTATGCCAAGTGTACATCAGCACTCCAAGCGATTGAGAATCATTTGAAAAGAAAAGACTGGAATTTGAAAGTATTCCATGTAATTTTATATGTAAAATGCTGTACAGGGCAAAATGAATTAGGAGACCCCCCTCTGATCTTGAAGGAGACACAAGAGAATATATGTTGGACGGTGCTTAATATAACAAAAATCAGTCATAATCCATGGGCCCAGCAATTTATGAGGCCATACTGACCAGCTACTGTTAACTCAAGCAGAGCAGAGTATGGGTAACTGTCTAATGGTCCTAGTCCAGAAAATGGGCTCCCAAACCAGACTCCTTGGATCCAGATGCCAGCGCTACCACTTTATAGCTGTGTGACCGTAGGAAGTAGCTGTCCCTTCACTGTCAACAGCAATAATAACCCTCCCTAAGTCACTGCCCTAAGTTAGACTTAATTTTCAGCCTCCTTAAAATAAATACAGAGGTGGGACGCCTGGGTGGCTCAGTCGGTTGAGCATCTGACTCTTGAGATTGGCTCGGATCATGATCTCTCAGTGCCTGAGTTCGAGCTCCGCATGTGGCTCCGTGCAGACAGGGCAGAGCCTGCTTGGGACCCTCTCCCTTTCTCCCTCTGCCGCTCCCCTGCACGTTCACACTCTCTGTCTTAAGGTAAAT